>NW_020954713.1:5551124-5582246 GCF_900497805.2 Vombatus ursinus | reverse complement strand
CTTTCTTTCTTTCTTTCTTTCTTTCTTTCTTTCTTTCTTTCTTTCTTATTTCTTTCTTTTCTTTCTTTCTTTCTCTCTATTTCTTTTTCTCTCCTTCCTTCCTTCCTTCCTTCCTTTCTTTCTTTCTTATTCTTTCTCTCTTTCTCTTTCTTTCTTTCTTTCTCTTTCTTTTTTTCTTTCTCTTCCTTCTGTTCACATAGGGTATGACACCCTTACCCACAGTGTTCTGCCCAAAGGGAATGTGAATTTTAGTCTCTGAATTTTTTTTCTTGAAGACCAGCCTTAATCCTAAATCACTCTAGTTCTCATTGATGGGCCAAAAATAGGTCCCAGGCCAAGCCCTACTTGGTCATTGTTTTGTCCCTGATTGGCTCGGAATGAATGCAAATAGCAATTGTTTCTGTTGTAGCCAGAAACTGGAGAATCATAGAATCTCAATGACTCAATCAACTAGTATTGATTAAGCACCTAATATGTGGATGATACTCTCCTAGTTGTTGGAAGGAATCTCAGATGCCTTCCAATTCAACCCATATCTGAACAAAAACCCCTTGTACAACATAGCTTCCCAGGTGTGAAGAGCTAATACCTAGGAACTGCACATGGAGATCAAGGTATTGAATGTACTAGGAAGATAAACAAGATAAAGAGGAGGAAGAGCAAAAGGAAGAGAGAGGGAGAGAGAGAATGAACACATGCATAAACAGCAAATATATAGGGACAGGGAATGCATTTGGGATTTCATTGATATAAGGAATTTCCAACTGAGGAAATTCCCTCTATCAATGTAGGTCGGCACCTACTCTGAAGATTATATAATCTTATATAGTCTATAGGGCATTTAGAGGTCATGAGTTGTCCAGAGTCAGGGGACAATATGTGTTTGAGAAAGGACTTGGACACCACTGTTTCTGGCTCCAAGGCCAGCTCTCTATACCACATTGACTCTCTTTAAATATTTATCCATAAAGAATATATATACCTATATGTAATATACCCTGTATATAAATATACATACAGATTCATGTGTGTATGTGTGTTACAGAATCTCAGATTTGGAAATGACCTCAGAAGCCATCTAGTCCAACCCATTCCTAAGCCAAGAATCCTTTCTATAATTATCCTAAGAGGTCATCTAGGTCCCACTGGGATCAAAAATTGGTTATGTATTGTAGATGGAGATTAGGATGTTGTATGTATTAAGAAAGTAAAAAACATTTCTGGAACATGGAAAAGGTGATAGAAAGTGAGGAAGAGATAGAATGACTACATACGTATGTGTGTATGTATAAATATATATATACGTACAATATAAGTTACATAGATGAGATATAATATATCTAGAAAAAATATAGGCTTGTAAATATGCATGTATAGCAGGCCTCCTGGGGCCATCACATCAACTCTTACTCATGCTGTCAGGCTGAAGCCCTTGAAGATGATGATTGCTTTTCCCATCAATTCTCTAGGGGTAAACTTGAGGGGTTGTAGCTTCTAACACTGCAGTTCCTGAGCTCCTGCCAGTGTGCTACCCATTATCAATCAAACATTAGTTTTTAGAAAAGGGATTTGCTGAGAAGGTATTATAATAATAGTTGGTGAAAACACCACCCACCCCAAACCAGTAGCTGAGGTGAGTGCACTTAAGGTACCATAATAGTGAGGCATACATGTAAAAAAAAAAATACATGTGCACAAAAAATAGCCTGAAACTCCTGGACCTAGAAGGCCCTCTTTCCATTCATGGAGTCTTCATTAGGTTCACCTTAAGAGTAGCTCTTTGTTGGGCTGGTCATTTGCTGCTGGATCTGGCTATTCCATAGGTTCTGGACTGGGTTACTCTTCCATTGTTTGGGGACCTTTGAAAAAAAGTTAAAAAAAAAAGGCACACTTGTACTACACTGTCTAAACTATATAGAAAAATTCCTGGAATCATGGTTTGCTTCACTGATGGCCTGGACCACTCATCTGATTCTGGTGCACTCCCCCAGTTCTGCTGAAGTACCAGGGAAAGGGAAGATGCCAACTGTCACCCAGATACTGTGCTGGATCCCCTCTGGCTCAGTTTATGCAGGGCCAGACTGCTTAGTTGTTACTCTACAAGCTCTCTAGACCATGAAATGCCCACAAGATCACTGGTTACCACCTGACTCCTGTAGCTACTACTGCTAGCTCAGATGGACATTGCTACAAATTACAGTCACCCATGGATCTCCTGGAAAACTCTGATGAGATCTATGATGAAATAGAAGTATCATCTGCTCATAGACACATAGAAACCATGTAGGAGAAAAGTAGTCACTCTTTCCTCCACTCAGCAATTCATAGTAGTCCTTGCCTCATTCAGAAAACAAACTGAGAAATCAATGGGTTTTCCCTTTTCTATGTGCACTCAGTGACAGCTCATCATCTCCTAAGTCAAAATATCCCTAGGTCTTTCCACCAGCATTTATGCGTCATGATCTCAAGGGCCTTCAACCAATCTTTTAACTACTTACTATAGGCAAGCATTTTACTGAGAACTAACAATACAAAGACAAAAACAACATTGTCCCTACCCTTAAGAAGTTTACATTCTAAGAAGAGACAATACATACACATATAGGCATATACAAGAAACATACAAGGAAGACACAAAGATCTTGGATGAGAAGATATTAGCAGATAGATGATTGATTAATTAATAGACATAAACAGATAATAGATGACAGATAAATAGATTAATATAGTTAGATAAGGGATGGCAAATTGATATATAGATTAGATAAAGAATTTATTAATCTTATCTATGGTTTTATAAACTATAATATATTAATGTGTATTGCATATATATATGATAACTTATATGCCAGGCACTGTGCTAATCACTGAGAATACAAAGACAAGCAAAAAAGAAAAACAATCCCTGCCCTCAGGGAACTTACTTTCTAATGGGTGAAGACAATACATACAAGGGAACAAGAAAATGTGGGAGTAGAGAGAGGTAAAACTATAAAAGTAATCTAGATTCTAGAGTGATGGGCTGAGCCAGGTTAGCAGTGAGCATGGCTGACATAATACTTCCTCAAATGACAGTTTCACAGCAGAACTCATCAATAAAAGGAGGAGGCAACAGGAATGGCAATGTGCTGGTATGAGAAGGAGTAGAAATGGAGATAGAGGCTTCCGGGAGCCAAGATGGTGGAATAAAAAGTAAGTTGCTCTCACCCTCCCATACCTACCTCTGAAAGCCCAGAAAATATCACCCCAGGAAAAACCCTGGAACAGCTGAACCAGAAGAAAGATGAGGCACAGCAGCCCAGTAGCCCAGGTAGCTTGAGGGATTAACAGGAAAGGCCCCTCTTGCCCTAGGGGAAGGGGAGCAGTATGGAACCAGAGGCATCCCAGCAAGCTAGTGGAAAGCCCCACCTCAGCATACCAGGAGAAGATCCTGAAACCCAGGTGGTGGAGCAGGAAAACACCAACACCTGGTCTCCTGAGTGCCTCAGTAAGGGTAGGGGAACTGGTGGAAACCAGCTCAGAAAACCACCAGGTGCCTCAGCATTCTAAAGCAGTCTCCCAGTGCCTCAGCAAAAATCTGTGAAGTGCTCCAAGGGGCCCCAGGTGGATAAACATCCTGCAACACCCATCTGAAAGGAGCTGAAGAAAGTGAAAGGGCAAGGGAAAACAGGCAACATCTAGGGGCCAGACTACCCAATCCTACCCCTAGAGTTCCAGTGTTGCTGATTCCAGTCCAACACCAGCTAGGCTGCCAGAACCCTACAGCCTTCAACTGCCAAGATCAGAGGCCTCAGCACATAAAGCCAGTGACCAGGCCCAAGGCTCCCAACACAGGAAGCTTGGAGCAGTGTCCTCTGCTCCCAAGCAGGAGAGATCAATCTCTTTAAAGGCCAGGAAATAAGCAAACACCATGAGCAAAAAGAAACGTACAATAGATTCTTTTTATGGGAAGAATGAAGAACTAGGCAGAAATTCTGAAGAGGACAACATTGTCAACAAACCCACATCTGGAATTTCAAAAGGGAATATGAACTGATCTGAAGCCCAAAAAGCTTTCTTAGAAGAACTCAAGAAGGATTTTAAAAGTCAAATGAGAGAGGTAGAAGAGTCCTTCAAAAATACAATTGGCCAACTGGAAAAAAGTACACTAAAGAAAACAAGTCCCTAAAAAATACAATTGGCCAAATGGGGAAGGAGATACAAAATCTCATAGAAGAAAACAATTTGTTAAAAATTAGAATTGGGCAAATGGAAGCTAATGACTCTATGAGAGAGCAAGAATCAGTCAAACAGAAACAAACGAATGAAAAAAAAATAGATGAAAACGTAAAATACCTCATTGGTAAAACAACTGACCTGGAAAATTGATCCAGGAGAGACAATTTAAAAATTATTTGTCTACCTGAAAATCACAATGAAAAAAAGAGCCTGGACAGTATCTTTCAGGAAATCGTAAAGGATATTGCCCTGAGGTTCTAGAATCAGAGGATAAAATAGCCATAGAAAGAACCCACCAATCACCTCCTGAAAGAGATCCCAAATTGAAAATGCTAAGGAATATAGTAGCCAATTTCCAAAATTACCAGGCCAAAATACTGCAAGCATCCAGAAAGAAACAATTTAAATATCATGGAATCACAGTCAGAATTACACAGGACCTTGCAGCTTCTACATTTAAAGACCATAGATTGTGGAACATGATATTCTGTAAGGCAAAGGAGCTTGGATTACAACCAAGAATCAACTACCCAGTGAAAATGAACATGATCTTTCAGGGGAGGAGACAGATATTCGATGAAATAGGGGACTTCCAAACCTTCCTGATAAAAAGACCAGAGCTCAACAGAAAATTTGATCTTCAAATATAAGACTCAAGAGAGACATAAAAAGGTAAACGAGACAGAAAAATATAATATGTTGTTAATAAGGGCAAACTATTTACATCCCTAAAAGGGAAGATGACACTTGTAACTCTTGAGAACTATATTGTTATTACACCATGTTAAAGGGGCATACATAAAGGGGGTGGATATAAGTTGACTTTGATGTAATGATAAAAAAAAAATCTGATCAAGTGGGTTAAATAGATTCAAGTAAGTGGATTAATCTGATCTAAGAAAATGTACTGAGAGAAAAGGAAAAGAAGTGGCAGACAAGGGTAAATTAAATTACAGGAAAAGACACAAAAACCTATTACAGCAGAAGGAAAGAAGGGAGGGAGATGAGCATTGTTTGAACCTTACTCTCATCATATTTGGCTCAAGAAGGGAATAACATAATCAGTTAGGTATAGAAATCTAACTTGCCCTATAAGGGGTAGGAGGGAAAAGAGGAAGGTAAAGGGAGGGGGGATAGAAGGGAGGGAAGAAGCAGTAAGGGCAAAGGGGAAGAAAAGTGAAGGGGCTAATAGAAGGGAAGAAGGACCGAGGGAGGCAGTGAACAAAAGCAAAACACTAGTAAGGAGGGAAACAGAGAAAGGGAAAAAAAGCATAAATGGTGGGGGGAAGGATAGAGAGAAAGACAAAGATAGTAATCATAACTGTGAATGTGAATGGGACAAACTCTCCCATAAAACAGAAGCGGAAAGCAGAATGCATTAAAAACCATAATCCTACGATGTGTTGTTCATAGGAAACATATTTGAAAAAGAGCAACACACACAAGGTAAAGGTAAAAGGCTGGAGCAGAATATACTATGTAGCAATCCTGATCTCAGCCAAAGCAAAAACAAAAATAGATCTTATCAAAAGAGATAAGGAAGGAAACTACATCCTACTAAAAGGCACCATAGACAATGAAGTAATATCATTACTAAACATATATATACCAAATGGTATAGCATCCAAATTCTTAGAGGAGAAGTTCAGGAGTTACAGGAAGAAATAGACATCAAAGTTTTACTAGTGGGGGACCTCAACCTCCCTCTCTCTGAACTAGATAAATCTAATCACAACATAAACAAGAAAGAAGTTAAGGAAGTGAATAGAATTTTGGAAAAGTTAGGTATGATAGACCTCTGGAGAAAATTGAAAGGGGATAGAAAAGAACACACTTTTTCTTGGTGGTACATGGCACATACACAAAAATTGACCATATACTAAGGCATAAAAACCTCACAATCCAATGCAAAAAGGCAGGAATATTAAATGCATCCTTTTCAGATCATGATGCAATAAAAATTATATGTAATAAAGGGCCATGGAAAGATAGACTAAAAAATAATTGAAAATTAAATAACCTAATCCTAAAAAATGATTGGGTCAAACAACAAATCATAGAAACAATCAATAACTTCATTCAAGAGAATGACAATAATGAGACAACATACCAAAACTTATGGGATGCAGCAAAAGCAGTTCTTAGGGGAAGTTTTATGTCTCTAAATGCTTACATAAATAAAATAGAAAAAGAGGAAGACAAAGAATTGGGCATACAACTAAAAAAACTAGAAAAAGAACAAATTAAAAATCCTCAATTAAACACCAAATTAGAAACATTGAAAACCAAAGGAAAAATTAGAAAAATTGAAATTAAGAAAACTATTGAACTAATAAATAAAACTAAGAGCTGGTTTTATGAAAAAAGCCAATAAAATAGATAAATCTTTGTTAATTTAATTTAAAAAAAGAAAGAAGAAGACCAAATTACCAGCATCAAGAATGAAAAGGGTGAATCTACCATGAAAGAAGAGGAAATTGAAACAATAATTAGGAACTATTTTGCCCAACTGTATGCCAACAAATTTGACAATCTTAGTGAAATGGATACATATTTACAAAAATATAAATTGCCCACATTAACATAAGAGGAAGTAAAATATTTAAATAATTCCATCTCAGAAAAAGAAATCGAACAAGTCATTGATGAACTTCCTATGAAAAAATCTCCAGGGCCAGATAGATTTACAAACGAATTCCAACAAACATTTAAAGAACAATTAATTCCAATACTATGTAGACTATTTGGAAAAATAGGTGAAGGAGTCTTATTAAATCCTTTTTATGATACAAATATGGTGTTGATACCTAAACTGGGGAGAGTCAAAATAGAGAAAGAAAATTATAGACCAATTTCTCTAATGAGTATAGATGCAAAAATTTTAAATAAAATAATTAAATGGATTACAGCAACTTATCACAAGAATAACACACTGTGACCAGATAGGATTTATACCAGGAATGCAGGGCTGGTTCAATATTAGAAAAACTATCAACATAATTCATCATGTCAACACCAAAACTAACAGAAACCACATGATCATCTCGATAGATGGAGAAAAAGCTTTTGACAAAATACAGCACCCATTCCTATTAAAAACACTAGAGAGCATAGGAATAAATGGAGTCTTCCTTAAAATAATAAATAGCATCTACCGAAAACCTTCAACAAGCATCATATGTAACAGGGACAAGTTAGAAGCATTTCCAATAAGATTGGGGGTGAAACAAGGATGTCCATTATCACCACTGCTGTTCAATATCGTACTGGAAACATTAGCTTTAGCAATAAGAGAAGAAAAAGAAATTGAAGGTATTAGAATAGGCAAAGAAGAAACAAAGCTATCACTCTTTGCAGATGACATGATGATATACTTAAAGAATCCTAGAGAATCAAGTAAAAAACTACTTGAAATAATAAACAACTTTACCAAAGTTGCAGTCTATAAAATAAACCCACATAAATCATTGGCATTTCTATATATTACCAACAAAACCCAACAGCAAGAGATAGAAAGAGATATTCCATTTAAACTTACTGTAGACATTATAAAATAATTAGAAGTCTACCTCCTGAAACAAACCCAGAAACTATATGAACACAATTACAAAACACTTTTCACACAAATAAAGTCAGATCTACATAATTGGAAAAACATCAGTTGCTCATGGGTAGGCCGAGCTAATATAATAAAAATGACAATTCTACCTAAGCTAATTTATTTATTCAGTGCCATACCAAACAAACTACCAAAAACTTATTTTATAAAGTTAGAAAAAATAATAACAAGATTCATTTGGAAGAACAAAAGGTCCAGAATATAAAGGGAACTAATGAAAAGAAATGCAGGGGAAGGTGCCTAGCCATTCCAGATCTTAAATTGTATTATAAAGCAGCAATCATCAAAACTTCTTGGTACTGGCTAAGAAACAGAGTGGTGGATCAGTGGAATAGGTTAAGTATGCAAGACACAGTAGTCAATGACTATAGTAATCTATTATTTGATAAACCCAAAGACCCCAGTTTCTGGGATAAGAACCCACTCTTTGACAAAAACTGCTGGGAAAACTAGAAAACAGTATTGTAGAAACTAGGCATAAATCAAAATCTCACACCATATACCAAAATAAAATCAAAATGGGTTCATGATCAGCATAGAAAGGCTGATACTGTAAGCAAACCAGGAGAGCAAGGAATAGTTTACCTGTCAGATTTATGGAGAACAGAAGAATTCATGACCAAGCAGGAGATAGAGAACATTACTAAAAGCAAAATGGATGACTTTGATTACATTAAATTGAAAAGTTTTTGCACAAACAAAGCCAATACAACCAAGATTAGAAGGAAAATAGAAAATTGAGAAAGAATTTTTACAACCAGTCTCTCTGATAAGGGCCTCATTTCTAAAATATATAGAGAATTAAGTCATATTTATAAGAATACAAGTCATTCCCCAATTGATAAATGGTCAAAGGATATGAACAAGTAGTTCTCAGATGAAGAAATTAAAGCCATCTATAGTCATATAAAAAAATGCTCTAAACCACTATTGATTAGAGAAATGGAAATCAAAACAACTCTGAGGTACCATATTACACCTATCAGATTGGCCAACATGACAAAACAGGAAAATGGTAAATGTAGGAGAAGATGTGGGAAAATTGGAAAACTAATGTGTTGTTGGTGGAGTTGTGAAATGATTCAACTGTTTTGGAGAGCAATTTGGAACTATGCCCAAGGGGTGATAAAAATGTGCATACCCTTTGACCCAACAATAGCACTTCCAGGGCTATATCCCAGAGAGATCATACAAATTGGAAAAGGACCCACATGTACAAAAATATTTATAGCAGCTCTTTTTGTGGTGGCAAAGAATTGGAAATTGAGAGGATGCCCATCAATTAGGGAATGTCTGAACAAGTTGTGGTATACGAATGTAATGAAATACTATTGTGCTATAAGAAATGATGAACAGGCTGACTTCAGAAAAACCTGGAAAGACTTGTATGGTCTGATGCTGAGTGAAGTGAGCAGAACCAGGAGAATGTTGTACACAGTAACAGCCACGTTGTGTGATGACTAATATTGATAAACTTAACCCTTCTCAGCAATACAAGGATCTAAGACATGTCCAAAGGCCTTGGGATGGAAAATGCTATCCACAAAGAAGAAAGAACTATGGAGTTTTAATACAGATCAAAGTATACTATTTGCTATTTTTTTCTTCTCACTAATGTGAAAATATGTTTAATAGGAATGTATTATGTATAGCCTATATCAGATTGTGTGCCATCTTGGGGAGGGAGGTGGGGAGGGATGGGGTGAAAAATTTAAAACTCAAAAGCTTATGGAAGTGATTGTTGATAATTCAAAATAAATTAATAAAAAAAAGAAATGGAGAAAGAGGAATAATCCAGAGAGTCATGGGCTGAGCCATGTGCAGAAGGAGCTATTTGTGCCTTCGTCAACCTGATTACTATACTCTGGACAGCTGCCAGTTCAATCAATGTTCTTTTTAACCAGTGGCACCCAGAACTTAACACAGCACTGCAAATGTACTATGACCTGATACGAGTATAGTAAGAGCATCACCTCCCTATAGCATCCCCTTCCAGTACCTCTGAAATCCTTTCCAGATTAGTTGGGATTCTTGTCCTTTGTTCTCAAAGAGGACCAAAATAACATCACTATGTTGGAGTCAAGGTATAGTGTGTCCAACTATGGCCAATCATACCAATATGAATTTGAAATGCTCCACCACAAGTCAGGCGCAAATAGTGCATGCGAATATTTGGGGTGGAGATGTCTCTAAATTTGTGCATCTTGAGTTTCCTTTGTGCCACTATGATTCTGCTTTGTCCATCAAGCACAGTGCCTTCTTTGATGTGGCATGTTAGATGGTCCTTTCCTAGCATCTCCCATGTCATGCAATTGATTCCAAAGTTCTTCAGAGAGACCTTGAGAGTGTCCTTCTACCACTTCTTCTGACAACCATGTGAGCACCTTCCTTGAGTGAGTTCTCCTTAAAATATTCTTTTAGGCAAACCATTGTTTGGCATTGGAACAATGTGGCCAGCTCATTGGAGTTGCACTCTCCACAGCTTTTGAATGCTTGGCA
Source organism: Vombatus ursinus (assembly GCF_900497805.2). Classification (NCBI taxonomy): domain Eukaryota; kingdom Metazoa; phylum Chordata; class Mammalia; order Diprotodontia; family Vombatidae; genus Vombatus; species Vombatus ursinus. The sequence goes on along the minus strand of NW_020954713.1, from coordinate 5,571,910 downwards.
GTTTAGTTCAAGAAAGGACCTCAGTGTCTGTTATCTTATCCTGCCAGGTGATCTTCAGTATCTTCCTAAGACAATTCAAATGGAACAATTCTGTTTCCTGGCATGGCACTGGTATGATGTCCAGGTTTCACAAGCATACAACAATGAGGTCAGTACAGTGGCTCTGTAGACTTTCAGTTTGGTAGGCACTCTAATACCTCTTCTCTCCCATGCTTTCCTTCAGAACCTCCCAAACACTGAGCTAGCTTTGGCAAAACGTGTGTCAACCTCATTACCAATGTTTACATCCCTAGAAAGAATACTGCCAAGGTAAGTGAACTTATCCGTAGTATTCAAAACTTCTCCCTTTCTGTAACTGATGGTTCTACATTTGGATGGTATGGTGCTGACTGGTGGAGAACCTGTGTTTTCTTGCTGTTAATTGTTAGGCCAAAATTAGCACAAGCAGCAGAGAATTGGCTCATGTTTTGTTGTATGTCAGCTTCAGGGGCTGCATTGAATGCACAATCATCTGTTAACAAAAACACTATATACCAACTCTCCATCCACTTGAGTCTTGGCTTGTAGCCTTTTCAGATTAAATAACCTGCTATCAGTGCAGTAGCTGACCTTGGTGCTATGTTCATCCTCACTGAAGGCATCTGACAACATTGCTGAAAATGTCATGCCTTTTTAAAAAGCATGGGAGCAAGCATACAGCTCTGCTTCCCTCCACTGCTGACTGAGAAAGCATGAGAGCATCATCCATTATCCAGAAGCCAAGCAAAAATAGTCATGAAACTGATGCACAATACTGATGAACTTTTCCAGGCAATCAAATTTTGACATAATTTTCCATAAGCCCTCATGACTGATGGTATCAAAGGCCTTGGTCAAGATACTATGACTCTCTAGTACAACTTCCAATTGCTCTCTTAAACACCCCTTCATGCAGTTGAGTAATATTGAGTTTGCAGTCCACTAAAACTCCCAGATCTTTTTCAGACATACTTCTACTTAACCATTGTCCCCATCTTAAACCTAGAAACTTTTTTTTAACTCAAGTGTAAAACATCCCTATTAAATTTCATCTTATTAGCATCAGCCCAGGATTCTGGCCTAACTCTTTTTGCATTGTGAGTCTATGCGTTATCTACCTATGTGTTATCTACCCCTCCTAGCTTTGTGATAAGTTCACCATTTAGGCCTTTAACCCAGACACTCATTCAAATGTTAAACAAGTCCTGGGTTAAACACAGATCTCTGGAGTATACCTGTGGAGACCTGCTTCGAAGTTGGCATTAGATTATTGGTGATTGTGTTTCAGAGCTAGGTGGCACAGTGGATAGAGGACTAGGCCTGAACAAGAAGACCTGAGTTCAAATCTTGCACTAGCTGGGTGACCCTGGGCAAGTCACTTCATTCTGTCTGCCTCACTTTTCTCAACTATAAAATTAAGGTAGTAATAGCACCTACCATCCAGGTTTGTTTGAGAGGATCAAATGAGATACTAATTGTAAAGTACTTAGCACAGTACCAGGCACATATTAAGCACTATATAAAATTTGGCTATTATTATTACTATTATTTTTATTGGATCTGCTCCTTCAACCAGTATTGAATCCACTTAGTCATACCATCATCTAGACTGCAGTTGTCCATCTTTTTTATTCATTGTTTTGTTCATTATTTTGTCTGTAAGACTCTTTTGTTATAGAGGAATCACACCATCCCAGAGCCTACTCCTGGGCTGACATCTTTTTTTGCTTCTCAAAAAGTCAGTGCCTGGGGGGCAGAGCCAAGATGGCAGAGGGAAAGCAGTGACAGTCTTGAGCTCTCTCCCAAAGCCCTCCAAATACCTAAAAAAATGGCTCTAAACAAATTCTAAAGCAGTAGAACCCACAAAAAGACAGAGTGAAACAAATTTCCAGCCAAAGACAGCCTGGATGGTTGATCAGAAAGGTATATTGTGCCAGGTGGGGAGAGTAGCGCAGTTTGGTGTGGGTGTGCAGGCCACAGCGACCCTGGAGCAGGCCTCAGAGGACTGAATCACAGGCAGCTGTGGCAGTTTCCAGATTTCTCAACCCAGGAATGCCAAAGACAACTTAGAAGGTCAATGGGAAAAGTCTGTGACTACAGTGAGAGAGGAGCTAGGTCTCAGCCACAAGTCCTGAGTGCAGCCCGGGGCCGCAGCTTTTTCCTGAGCTTCCAGCCCACAGACTGGGGGGAAATGGAGTGACTGATCAGAGAGGGATTGCAGGGATCTCTTTGCCAGTGCTGAGGCAGGAATCTCTTGCTTTATCAGTGCTTGGATTTAGGTCACAGTTCTGAGGGGCGGTCCTGGGGCGAGGAGAAGTGCTGGCATGGTAGAGCTTGTGGCTGTGGAGAGGAAATACCTCGCCCCTTATCATACCACCTTGGAAGAACTGAAAATTTTCAGGTCCCTAGAAGTATCTCTGAAAACAGCTGTACAAACCCCTGAAGCTTGGGACAGTACACTCTTCACATTGGAAGCAGACTTTTACCTTAACAAAGACTTTAAAACTCAAGAAATTGGCTGGGATCATGAGTAAGCAGCGCAAAAAGAGTCAGAGTATATTATCTTACTTTGGTGACAAAGAAGATCAAAACATACAACCAGAAGAAGACAACAAAGCCAAAGCTCCTACATCCAAACCCTCCAAGAAAAATGTGAATAAGTCCCAGGCCTTGGAAGAGCTCAAAAGGGATTTTGAGAAGCAAGTAAGAGAAGTAGAGGAAAAACTGAGAGTGATGCAAGAAAATCATGAAAAACAAGTCAACAGCTTGCTGAAGGAGACCCAAAAAAATACTGAAGAAAATAACACCTTAAAAAATAGCCTAACCCAGATGACTAAAGTAGTCCAAAAGCCAATGAGAAGAATGCCCTAAAAAGAAAAATTGGCCAAATGGAAAAGGAAGTCCAAAAGATTACTGAAGAAAATACTTCCTTAAAAATTAGAATAGAGCAATTGGAAGCTAGTGACTTTATGAGAAATCAAGACACTGTAAAACAAATCCAAAAGAATGAAAAATTAGAAAACAGTGTGAAATATCTCATTGGAAAAACAACTGACCTGGAAAATAGATCCAGAGAGATAATTTAAAAATTATTGGACCATCTGAAAGCCATGATCAAAAAAAGAGCCTAGACATCATCTTTCAAGAAATTATCAAGGAAAACTGTCCTGATATTTTAGAACCAGAGGGCAAAATGGAAATTGAAAAAATCCACTGATCTCCTCCTGAAAGAGATCCCCAAAAGAAAACTCCTAGGAATATTGTAGCCAAAAAAGTCAGTGCCTGTGCTGTATCTAATGGAGGAGGGTGGAAAAAGAAAGCAACAGTTATTAAGCACCTACTATGTGCCAGGCACCATGCTAAATGCTTTACAAATATCTCATTTGATCATCGAAACAAACCTGGAAAGTAGGTGCTATTACTATCCCCATTTTACAGTTGAGGAAACTGAGGCAGACAGAGTAAAGTGACTTGCCCAGGGTTACCCAATTAGTGTCTGGGGCCAGCAGGTCTTTTTGATTCCAAACCCAGCACTTGATCCACTGCACCATGTAGCTATTCCTAAATAGGTCCAGCCCCTTTTACCAGATACCACTGCCTGAAGTATTCTCACAAGCAAAAGGGGGTTTCTGTTTCCCATAATAATCTTCCCTCTTTTTAGATCCAGCCACTGTTCTGTCACTACCACAAAAAAAATAGCTTCCTCTATTCCTGAGAAGGTGGTTGGACTGAGTAGAAGCCAAGGCAAATTGTGGTATGTAGACATAATGGAATATTATCATTCCATAAGAAATGGCAAATATGATAGGTCTTTTTTTCAGAATGAATGAATACATGTATATGTAATATATAATACAAATTATATATAGCATCTATTATATGTTAAATATATATAAATAATACAAACATGTATTGTATATATGTGTGTATGCTTCTATATTTAAGCACATGTATTAAAATATATGTAGAAAGAAGATTCTGAGAAATTTAGAAAGTCATGTATTAATTGAGGTACAGAGAGATGAGTGAACCCAAGAGAGCAATTTACCCAGTAACCACAACAATGAAAAGGAAAATAATGATGAAAACCTTTAGGACTCCCATCAAAGTGGTGACCAGTGTGTGACTTGAAAGGACCATGGATGAAGCTTGCCTCTCAACTCTTGCCAGATAGGTGGTGGACTAGAAGTATAGGATGAGACATACAATTTCAGATACGTCCAAGGTGTTGGCCTGTTTTGCTTGACTAACAATAATAGCTAGCATTTCTATAGTGCTTTGGGGTAGTTAGGTGAGCAGTAGATAGAGCACTGGGTATGGAATCAGGAAGATTCATTATCCTGAGTTCAATTCTGGCTTCAGACATTTACTAGCTGTGTAACCTTGGGGAAGTCACTTAACCCTGATTGCCTTAATTTCCTCATCTGTAAAATGAACAAATAAAATGGCAAACCACTCCAGTACTTTTGCCAAGAGCTCCCTAAATGGGGTCATGAAAAGTCAGACATGACTAAAACAACTCAACAACAAAAATATAGTGCTATAAAGTTTACAAAATGCTTTATGCCTATCATCCTCACAACAGCCCTAGGAAATAGATGTGTGCTATTGTGATCTCCATTTTACAGATAAGGAAACTGAGACCCAGAAAGGTCAATTGTCTTGTCTTCATAGCTAGTAAGTGTGTGAGGCAGAATTTGGATTCCAGTCATTCTGATTCCAGGGCCAGCACTATATCCACTCTGTCACCTAACTCCCTCTAATTTTATTATAAGGGATGGCTTCTTTTGGAGGAAGATGTAATGAGTAGTGATAGAAATGCAAATTATTTTAGAAAAAAGGAAATAACATCAATAAAGCACTGAGAATAGAGGAAATTCAAAAAGGGGACACAAATCTTGTTAAGTTTAACATATGCCTTTTTAAAAGCTGCATATTACTATTCAGTTTCATAAACTGATTGCCTTTTTGTTCTTTGGATAGTAAAATCTGAGTGTTTGGTGAAAACTATTAAGTTCATAATAAAAAAGAAAAGCAATCACAAAATAATAAGCCACACAGTAGACCAATGTCATAGAAAGAGCATTGATTTCAGAGGCAGGTTCAAGTGTCATCTCTGAGTCTTATAAATCTTAGTGACCTAATTGTTCTGAGCCTCAGTTCCCTCATCTGTAAAATGGTATCATAGGATTTAGAGTTGGAAGGGTCCTTAGACCAGACTACTTATTTTACAGATGAAGAAAACTGAGGCCCAGAGAGTGGAAGAGATTGTCTAATGTCATACAGGTAGGAAATAGAGTGGTTGGAATTTGAACCCAGGCTCTCTGATTTCACATCCATTATTATCTCTTTGATAGCATGTTGGGAATAAAAAGACCTCTTGGGATTGCTGTGGGGAATGTGTTTTATAAACATCCAAGAGGTATGAGAATAGGACTTGTTATTTACCTGATGAGGTTGGCACATGGCCCTAGTATTCTAAAGACCATTGGCCAATCCCCAATGATTGAGTGACTGCCAATTGGGCTGTGTGTTGGCTTGCATGATCAATGACAATATTTGGCATACATCAGTTCCTGAACAATTGGTTCAAGGACATGAAACAATAGTCAAAGGCTGCAGTGTTTCCAAAGGCTTGTGTGCTCACATTCAAGTGCTCAAGACATACATACACACACACACACACACACACACACACACACACACACACACACACATACGTGCATCTACATACCTTGCTGGTTCAAATGCTGCCACTATTGGTGAGGAAAGTTGTCCCTACAAAGTATCCAGACCCCCTACTCAGCTGAAGGGCACTAGCACTTTGTTTTCCTGTGGGTAACAAAGACCTGCCAAGATGGTATGTCAGAAGAATGGCTCCATACATGTTAGGCTCCCCAGTACCTGAAATCCCATCATTAGAACATAAATCCTTGACCACAGATTTGGAGTTTGTTTTTAATTTTTAAAGTTTTAAAATAGAATTCCTCTCCATCGAGAGTTCATTTCTAGACAGTACATTTTAGGAGAGACAGGTAGTGTGTTATAATAGTGGGCAAAGTACTGAACATGAAGTTAACATTAGAATCATGAGGTCTGAGTTCAAAACCTGGCTCTGTCATTTACTACCTATAGAACCTTGGAGGAATCCTTCAATCTCTCTGTACCTGAGTTTCCTCATCTGTAAAATGAGGTGATTGGACTCAGGTAGCTTGTATGGAGTTTGTACATAGTTGTTTGAAGCATAAACACCAGGGAACCATGAGCCAGGGCTGAAGACAGGCAATTCTGAGATGGGGAAAAGGAGACTGACTGGGAAGGAGGGAACAATGCAAATTGATTTTGGCCAGTTCACAGACTGGCCCAGGCCAGACCTAATGACGTGGATAGATTTTTTCACTACTTAAATAGCCAAATGATAAAAGTGGGTAGATAAGATCATATGCTCAAAGCCACATTACTAGGGTGACAATTTTGAAGTCTGGCCACAAAAAAAAATGTCCAGCTGTCAAGGTTTTTTTCACCTTCAGACAAGGTTGTACTCCCCCTGTAGAGAGTTCATATTTTTCACTAGGTCTCTGTCTCATGTGAGACTTCAGAGATGTAGCCAGTCTCAGAATCAGGGCTTATCTCACTTAGAGGGTTTCATTAATTGGGAGCTGCAAGGGACCTCAGAAATCATCTCGTCACTTTTTGTTAGGCATGCAGAGGATTTTACCTGTTGTTTTTTGGTAGAGGGAACTCCCAGTGAGGGGGCACCCTCTACCAGGGCAAATCAGCACTGATTCTACAACTTGTGGTCTTTGAGTTGGGTTCTTAACCTCTTTTCTGTCATGAATCACCTTGACAATCTTATGATGCCTAGAATGAGGCCTTTAAATGCATAAAACAAAATATATAGGATTACAAAGGTGTATTTTTTCCCATCTGAGTTTACAGACACTTTAAAATCTCTCCAAAGACCTGGGGTGGGGAACCCCACATGAAAAATATCTAAGAGTGTTGCCTGAGGTACTGAGAGATGTTATAACTTGCCCAGAGTGATACAGTGGTAGATATCAGAAGTAGGACTTGAACCCAGGTCCTTCTGACTCCAAAGCCAATTTACTGTGCACTGTCTTCATCTATAGAATCATAGACTGTCAGACCTTGGAATGGACCTTAAAGTCATCACATCCAAATTGTTTGTTTGAAAGATGAGGAAACTAAAAGCAGGCTGGGGAGACGGTGGGAGTGTAAGGAGTCCATTCACCTTGATTTGCACATAATCCCTGCTCAATCAGCCTCAAACCAATTTCTCCCTGAACTTTCCATCTCTTTGAGTAACAGAGATGGAGGTGAAGAGTTGGAATAGCATTAGGGGCCCCACTATAAAAGGTAGCTCCCAAGGGCCACACTCTGGTCCCCTACTGGTGGGACTTTTCAAAGGCTTAGCCCCAATGCTTTTGGACTGACTCTCTCTTGGAATTCAGGTCCATGTTGAATGAATGTCAGGAAAATGACTAGGAAAGTAAGCACCTAGGTCAGTAGGTCCTGGTTTTTTTTATTTTTCTTAGATCGGGGAAGGTGAGGTGTTAATATATAACGCATGGGCTTTCCCACACTCACTTTTGGTATACTGTGTCCTTCATTGCCCTTGCAACTGGGCTACCTCCAGTTTGGTTCTTCTCTATGTATGACTGCTCCAAATGAGCTACTTTTACCATCCATGAGTGGTATTTTCAGTGTTATTTCTACCTCCCCTGTAAACATAAGTGGGGCTACAATATTGAGTCCAAGTGGTGGTTCTGCTTGCCCTTCACGGCAAAAAGAGTTTATTATAATTGCATTTACTTTTAATTTCAGTCAAACTGATCTGTTGTTAGCTGTTCCCTTACAAAACTTACCAGATCCCACCTCCATGTCTTTATGCCCTCAACAGCTGGAATGCCCTCCTTCCTCATTTCCACTATTGCAGAAGGTACAATAGTCATGCTCCACTTATTTTTCTCCTCTTTGTGTATCACCTCATCCTGGAGAAACCTCCACCTTGAGGATCCTCTCTTGACTGATGCCACTCTTCCCAGAATCATTATTTCAGGAGAAGCCCCAGTCAAGCTGCATTTCACTCCCAACATGAATCTCCCAAATTCTTTTCCTCCTATCCAGTTGCTTTGCCTCTGTCATTTTCCAGCTCCCCTTCATATGTTGCCTACTCCTCTCTTCAGAATATAAGCTGCTTGAGGACAGGGACTGCCTTACTTATTTATATTTATAGCCCAAATATTGAACACAGTATCTGGTGTATAATAAGAGTTTAATAAATATTATATCATTTATATAGATTCTCTAAGCATCTATCATATATCTATCTACCTATGTATTATCTATGGAGCTATTGAGCTATCACCGATCATCCATCCATCTATCTACCTATCTACCTAATCTATTTATCTATTTGCCCATATCCATCTATCTACCTCTCAGCTTCATAAAATCTTGGAATTCAAGCATCTCAGAAGGTATCTTATATACAAAAATGATCCTGGTTGCCAGAGTTGTTACTACTTTTTCCTTCTTGAAATGACTTTGCATTATTTTAAGTATACCATGAATTGATTTCTCTGTGTCCATGTTGTGTCTGCCCAGTAGAATGGAAGCTCCTTGGGGGCAGGAACTCTTCTGCCCCAGGATTTAGCACAGTGCTTTGCACATAGTAGACACTTTTTAATAAATGTTTGTTGAAACCAACTGAAATTGTTGCGAAGTAAGGTTCAATGAGTGTCAAATAATAAATGGTGTCAATAATGGTGGTGTCAAAAACAAAAGGCATTAATAAAACTTCCACAACCAAAAAGAAGAGGAGGTTACAGAATGGCAGATGAACTCAGAGCTCATCTTGGAAGCAAAACATTAAAGATGCACAGACCAGACTTCACATGTTTCAGGACCAAGGATAGTTCCTCCACCTCCTAATCTACCCCCACCACTGTTACCAATCTGGACCCTCCCAGGAGCACCACAGGTTCACAAATGAAATTGTAATTTGGAAGATGAAATACGAAATTGTAATTTGGAAGATGAAATACAGCATCTCAGTCAAAACCATAGGAAGCCTACAGATATGATGGGCAGTAAAGCATTATGGGTTTCCATGCTGAAGAATTATAACCTCCCAATCTGTGTAAGTACAACCATGAATCTGGGGATACAGATTATTTTATCAAGAAATAGTGCCCTTGCTCCCGATCAAAGGCCTATCTTTACTTTAATCATCTGATTGAATGTGGTAACATCTGCAGCCTCCCATTTTCTACATCACCATCTTCAGGTCCATCAATAACCTGGCAAACAGAGGAAAGGAGCCAGTTAGAGCCAGCTAGCATGTGAATCACATTAGTGGGTTTTTCTTTTCCTCTTTAATGTTATGATCTTTAAGACAACAAGATAAGCAGCTGCTCTTTGGAAGGCTCTTAGATTTACCAAAGTCCTATGACCAGAAATGAGATTATCAAGATTTGCTGCTGATGAGAGGAATTTAAAGCAAGCCCTTCCCACTGTCTAAGTATGAAATGATTACTGCATGTCAGACACCAAGGCATGTCAAATCACAGTAACTATCTGAGGGTTTCAGGATCTACTCAATGGGTTTCGTTCTCTAAAGAGTCAGAAAACTTCCCCCAAAAATAAAAAAATAAAAAGCCTTTGAGTGAGACACACTGAAGCACCTGGGACTCTGTTCAAATATTTACTTTATAATTTTCCCCCCATTCATTTTCTCAAGGCTTTAGTTAACTATGTAATTGGATGGTCCAGCAGCTGTGCTCAGATACAGTTGCTTATAAATAGACTAGCCAAAATTAATTCCTTATCTAGATGTTGCCATCAGTTCCAGGACCAAAGTGGTTAAGCTGAAGAGAACTACTTGCCTGGATCCTTATCCTGAAGGCATGCTGGGGTAATAGCCTTGACCCTGGGACTTCAGTCAGAAATATGCAGTTCTTCCCCAAGTAACCCAAGCTAGAAGGCGTCATTGGGGACATAGAAAATGGAACTTCATTCTCCTGGATAACCCCAATCTAATTCAATACAACTATTATTTCTTAGGCACTTGCTTTGTGCCAGGAGCTGTATTAGGCACTGAGGATACAAAGACAAATATGAAATTTTCCCTGCCCTCAAGAGGCATATGTTCTACTGGAAGGGAGGGACATGGTTACAATAGATACACAGAAAAGGGAATTTAAGGAAAGAGAGAGTGCTAATAACTTGAGTGATTAGGAAATGCTTTCTGTAGAATATGACACATGAACTAAACCTTAAAAGAAGCTAGGGATTCTAAGAGATGAAAAAGAAGGCATCTAAGGCATGAGAGACCAGCTGTGCAAAGGTATATAGGCGAAAGATGAAATGATGACTTCAGAAACACCAAGAATCCAAGTTGCTTGGTATATGGGGTATCTAAAAAAGGATAAAGTGAAAGAAGCCTGTAAAGATAAGTTGGAACTTAACTGTGAAAGTCTTTAAATGCTAGGAGGAGTAGTTTCTATTTTGTGCTCTACCTATGGATTCTTAAGCACTTTTTGTGTCCTGGAACCCTAATCTGTTGGATGATGGAGACCCCTACTCAAAATATTTTTCAAATTTTTAAATAATTTTAAATTATTAAGTTATTATTATTGCTATTATTAGAGAATAATTTTGAATGCATAAAATATGTAAGGTTACCAAGAAAAGCAATTATATTGAAATAAAGATATAATTTTCCCCATCTAAGTTCATGGACCCCTGAAATCTAGTCATAAACACTTTGGATTTTATGAACACAAGGGGTATTGCCCTACTTCAGGCAATAGGAAGCCACTGGGAATTCTTGAGCAGGAAAGTGGTATGGTCTCATGTGCTACAGAAAGGTCATTTTAGTACCTATGTGGAGAACGGGTCAGATGCCATCCATATGAATAACCGTGATGATGGTGATGATGGTGATGGTGTTGATATTAAGTATTTATAGAGTGCTTTAAAGTTTGCAAAGCACTTTTCAATGTGCTTTCATTTGATCCTCAAATAATCCTGTGAGGTAGATGCTATTATTATACCCATTTTTATAGATAAGGATACTGAGGTTGAGAGGTCAAGAGATTTGCCTAGGGTCATATGACTAGTAAGCTATCTGAGGCAGAATTTGAACTCAGTTATTCCTAACTCCAAGTCCAGCACTTGATCCAATGTACCACTTTTGTTGTTGTTCAGTTATTTTCAGTTATGTCTGACTCCTCATGACCCCAGCTGGGGTTTTCTTGGCAAAGATAATGGAGTGGGTTGCCATTTCCTTCTCCAGCTCATTTTACATATGTGGAAACTGAGGCAAATGGGGTTGAGTGACTTGCCCGGGGCCTCAGACACTAGTAAGTGTCTAGGGCCAAATTTGAACTCAGGTCCTCCTGACTCTAGGCCCAGCCCTCTAACCACTGCATCATCTAACTGTCCAGTGTGTGTAATAGGTAGGATGTAAACCCAGGTCTATACTGACTCCAAAGACTGCCCTCTGTCCTATACCAGGTTCTTAGAAGTTTTTGTGTCCTAGACCTCTGTCAGTCCGCTCTAGGAATTATATTTTTAAATACATGCCATAAAATGCATATGGTTACAAAGAAAAGCAGTTATATTGAAACCTAGTTGTCAAAATATTTTTAAAGCAAGTTTACAGACTCCCAAGTTAAGAACTTCTGAGCTAGAGGTTAGTTAGAATACAAATGTAATTTTCTTCCAGATAAAGTTCACAAAGGTAGATCCAGGTTCAGAGCCCCTCTGTAATATTGCCTCTCATTCTTTAGGGTTATGATGTTAAAATAAAAATACCCCTGGACAAGTGACATTAAACCCTTAAGGTCATTAAAATCTTAATGTCAGCTAAAGGTGGAAGTGACAAAAAGGCATATTTAGTCTTAAGGACAGGAATATCTTCCTAACAATTAGATTCATCTCAAAGTGGAATGGGTGACTTAGGAAAGTATTGAGTTCCCAGATCACTGGGGGAAACCAAGCATAGGCTAGGTGGCCTTTTGTCAGGTACATTATAGTGTGCATTGTTTGTCAGTTACAAATTGGAATAGATAGCTACTGAGGTCCCTGCCAACTTAAGAGTCTGTAATTCTGTTAATATAATTTCTTTCCTAAGGGGAAAGGTCAGGTTATGATGGAGAATGAGGGAAGCTAGAAGCAAGATACAAGCCTTGCCTAGGAAGGATAGGCCTAAGGTTAAGGGAAGATATGATGAACACTGAATCTACTAGGTAGCAGAGCTCAGCAGGTACAGGGATGGCCCCTAGATTTCATCATTCGCAGTGGAGGAGTGCCGCAAATTGAATGCTAATCATTACTAATGATGTTCTCACCAACCTAATCAGTCTAACTAATTGGATACCATGCAAGGGCACACCTAAGGGCTGGCCATTCCTACCACACCAAATGTGGACTGGCTCTCACAGAATTTCATCACCTTGGACAATTCCAAGGTTATCCTGTTCAATGTTTATTCAACCAAAAATCTGCTCTACAACAAACCTAACCTCTGCTTAAAGATATTCAATGGGAGGAAAACCCACTGGCATTTGATCAATTAATGAGCATAAGCTAAGTACTAGGTCCAATATTAGAGATAGGAAAAAAGAGTCAGTCCTGTCTTCAAGGTGCTCACATATATAGAGAGAATATAACATGTATATGTGCTAATATTTACAAAACCAATGTCCCCACTCCCTCAACACAGACCACTTAGGCAGCTAGGTTGCACAGTGGATAGAGAATTGAACCTGGAGTCAGGAAGCTATGAGTTCAAATCTGGCCTTAGACACTAACTGTGTGACCCTGGCAAAGTCATTTAACCTCTATCTGACTCAGTCTTCTCAACTGCAAAATGGAGGGAACAATAGTATCTACCAGTGTTATTAGGAGCAACGAATGAGATAATATGCATAAAGCACTTTGCAAACCTTAAAATATCATATAAATACTAACTATCAGCATCAGCATCATCATCAGCATCATTAATTCAATGTTGAATAGTTCTTATTCTTAGGAAATTTTTTTTTCATACATCAAGCCTAAATCTGCCTCTTGACAATTTCCACCCACCACTTCCCCTTCTGTCCTTGGGGGCCAAGATGAGCAAGGCTAATCCCTCTTCCACTTGACAACCCATCAAATACTTGAAGACTAAAGTGGAAATGGACAATTTCAATGATATTGGGCTTTAAGGAAGGTTTTCCCTTTGTTTTCTTAATTATGTATCTTATATTGAACTGTCCCCCACTGTCAGTGCTCAATTGTCCTTGTATAATACTCATTTGTGTACACACTGTCTTCTCCATTCTCCCTCAAAGAGAACTGCAAGTTTCTCAAGGTCGAGAACTCTTTAGTTTTTTTGTCTTTCTGTCACTAGAACTGAGAATAAGGTCTTGCCTAGAGCCAGTCCTTGAATAAATGGGGAGGAAAATCTGTTAAGAACTTCTTATATGCTGAATCTCATGCTAGGTACAAGGGATGCAAATACTAAAGAGAAATAGCTCCTGCCCTCAGTGTAGGAGTCCTTCTCAACTCTTCCTTCTCTCTCACAAGCACCACCACCACCATATCCAATCTGTTGGCAGGTTCTGTTAATTCTATCTTTGCAACCTCTCTCCCATATACCTCTACCTCTCCTCTGACGCTGCCACCACCCTGGTGCAAGCCCTCCTCACCTGGACTATTTACAATAGCCTGTTGCTTGGTCTTCCTGCCACAAATCTTTCTCTACTCCAGTCTATCTTCCACTCAGCTATGAAAGTGATCTTGCTAAAGCATAGATCTGATCATGTCACCCACCAACCCACCCCCAATTCAGTCAGTTCTAGTGTCCCCTTATTACATTTGGGGTCAAATATAAAATCTTTTGTTTGGTTTTTAAAACCCTTCATAACTGGTGCCTTCATACCTTTCCAGTGACTCTTATACATTACCCAACTCTATGGTCCAATTATATTGACCTCTTTGCTGTCCCCTCTACACCCCTCCCCTGACAAAACATTCTATCTCCTGAATCCATGCATTTTTACTGTCTTCCATGCACAGAACGCTCTCCGTCAACCTCTCCACATACTACTCTCTCTGATTTACTTCAAATAAGTCTCCACTAAAATTCACCTTCTACAAGAACCCTTTCCAGATCTCCCTTAATACTAATTCCCTCCCTTTGTTGATTTCTTCACCTTATCCTGTATATATCTTGTTTGTACATGATTGTTTCTCTCTTGCCTCCCCATTAGACTATGAGTTGCTAAAGAGCAGGGAACATTTTGTTTGATTTGTTTTGTTTAGGGGAAGGGTGGTCACCATTCTTTGTATCTCCAGTGCTTAGCACAGTGCCTGGCACACAGTAGGTGCTTAATAAATGTTTAACAGACTCAAGGAGCTTACGTTTTTATAGGGCATGATTTCTTGATCTTTTTTATGTCATAGATCTTCTTGGAAGTCTGCTGAAGCCTATGTTCCCCTTCTCAGAATGATGTTTTTAAATCTGTAAACTACACAGGATTGCAATAGGAAACCAATTATATATGAATACAGTTATTAAAAGATTTTTTTAAAAAGAAGTTCATGGACCCCAGATTAAGAATCCCTGATCGAGTTCAACCCCTGCATTTAAGAGGCCATTTTAAGCTGCATTTAGACCAGAGATTCTTCATCTTTGTTGTGTCATGGCCCTCTTTGGCAGCTTGGTGAAGCCTGTGGACTCCTCCTCAGAATCATGTTTGTTGCTACATTCATAATTGAAGGAAATGCTAAATTTCCATTAGATGTTAGTGAAAATAAAGATGTGGGGTTTTTCCCATATAAATTCACAGACCCCCTTTGAAATGTATCCATTAATCCCTTTGTGGTTAGAGATCATAGATCCCAAGTTAAAAACCTGGGACTGGGGGAGAGATTACTATTAAGAAGTGATTTCAAGGGTGGTAAGGACTTTCTTCAGTCACTCATTTGAGCATTTAATAAATTCTTGCTGAATTGAATTAAAGATGGCTCTCCTTCCTTGAGGGTTCCTGCAATGACACCCTGAGAAGGACAATCTGAATGAGTCGGGACCAGACAGAGGTAAAGCTTCCCGTGAGCTTGAATAAACTTTTCTTGCTTTGACTTGGATTTTGATTTCTGGACTTTCTAGCTTCAGGTGGAGCCTAAAGGAACAGTACCAAACAAGAGCAGCTGTTGTCTTTCTCAGACCTGCCAGAAAGTTTTCCTGAGAATCTTTCCTACAGAGGATTGCCTATGGAGAAGCTGCCAATCTGGAAAAGAGCATATGCTTTCAGGAGAACCGAAGGCAGCATTTCTGAAGTGTTGGGATCATTAACTTTAGAGCTGGCAGGGACCTTAGGGAGCACCTAGATTACTAAGTGGCAGAGCTGGGATTTGAGCTAGTGCCCTCATTTTAATTGTTCCTCTGATTGTATAGTTAGGCTTTGGCTGCTGGGGGATCCAACAATAACTCAATGAGATTCTCACTCTAATAGCTGGTCTGACTTTTGTCCTTGAGAGAGGAGGCCAGAACCTGGAAGTCAAAGCTGCAAGGTAAAGTAAGGAGGGAGAGAAGGTTAAAAGCCTAGAGCAGAAAGTAGAATACTGGGACTGGGAGATTCCTTGGTCACTTTGGAATCTACTGACCCCATCAGCTGCAGAGATAGGCACTATGGGGCCGAGATCCTCCTAAGCCCCAGGAGATAAACAATCAATCAGTCAGTAAGTACTGTCCATCAAACCTTGAAGTGCCTACTATGTGCCCCATGCGCTACTAAGTTAGGGATACAAAAGGTAAAAGACAGGCCCTGCTCTGGAGAAGCTTACAGACTCATTTATTAAGCACCTACTAAGTGTCAGACACTGGGCTGTGTTCTAAAGATACACAGACAAAAATGAGACGTACCAGACCCTCGAGGACCTTCCACTCTCCTTGGGGAGACAACCAGGGAGAGAACAGTGAGATGATGGTATCCCTCATTCTGGACAGTATGCTCGTATTAACACAGCCCAAGTTCCCATTAGCATTTGGGCTGTCATGTGATATTGACTTATCTAGAGTTTGTAGTCCACTAATACCCTCAGATTTTTTCCCCATCAACTGGTATCCATCCCTATCTCCCCTGCCCCCCTAATACTTAGTTAGCAAATTTTATGGAACTCAAGGGCACTCCACTCTAGACTTCTGGATATCTGGCCAAATTTCAACAGTGAACAAAACTATTTGTATTTAAAGACATCTTTCAAAGGCCCTGGTTTTCTTCCTTTATCCACCTTGGCGAAGGAAAGAAATAAGCATTTATTAAGCATCTACTCTGTTCCAGGTACTGTGCTAAGTGCATTACAAATATTGTCTCATTTGATCCTCACAACTCTGGAAAATAAGTGCCATTATTATCCTCATTTTAAGGATGATGAAACTGAGGCAGATATGGGCTAAGTGACTTGCCTGGGGTCATACAGATAGTGAGGGAGGCCAGATTTGAACTCAGGTTCAGGGCCAAAGCTGTATCCACCACATCATCTAATTATCTCAAAGGGACACAACTATAAGAGTAACAGGCTTCCTTCCAAGCAATGCAGCATCTTTCCTAGAACAGAGGCTATTCGAGTGACTTTTAAATTAAATCATTTCCAACATGAGCTGTCTAACTTCTCTGCTTGGCATTCTGCAAATGCTGAAACAAGGATTCATTTTGCTGAAAAGTCATGATATCTCTATCATTTGTATCCTCAGGAAGCTGGCAAAAGGTAAATATTAGGGGTAGCCTTGGGAGGCTTGGACCAGCCCTCATCTCATGGGTACATCTGCTCTCCCTGAAGCTGGAGTTGTGGTTTCAGGATGTACAGCCCTGCGGGTTCCAATTCCTCTTGAAGTGGGAACCAGCTGGCTTTGCATCAGGGGGAGGGGGGAGCCTCATTCTGAGCCAAGTCAAGTGCCTCGGGAAGCTTAAGTAAAACACCTCTCAGTCTGGGAACTCTCTGCCAAACCAAAGGACACACTCGTTCTTGGTCTGCTGAGGCACATGAGTTATGAACTCAGCAGACACCAGTTTATCTCTCTGAAAAGGTCCATCACCGCCCAGGCTAAGAGCCATAGAAAGTCAACATGTGTCAAGACACTAAAAAGAGGGTGAATCCACAATGAGGAAGTATTTATTAAGTGCCTACTTATTAAGGGCCAGGTACAGAAAGAGTATGACATAGGGGATGGAGAGCTGGCCTTGCATCAAGAGTACAGTGGACCTGGATTTGAATCATGGCCCAGCCACACACTACCTATGTGACCTTTAGAAAGTAATGTCAGTGCTCTGAGCTTCAGTTTCCTCATCTGTAAAAAGGAAGGAGTCAGTATCAATAACCTATATGGTCCCTCCCATCTTAGAGTCTATAATGCTGCAATTCCAAGGGACTGGGGAAAGAATTGGACTGGTTCTGCTTAGCTCCAGAGGACAGAACAAGGAACTAGGCAGAAGACACTAGGCAGAATTAAGTAGACTTCAGTAAAGAGCTGCTTCTGACTGGAGTTATCCCAAAGGGAATGGGCTGCCTTGAGAGGCAGAGAGGGTTCCCTGAAGTCTCCAGCAAAGGATGGATAGAGCCTTAAGAATATTGCCAAAGGGACTCTTGTCCAAGTATGGGTTAAACTAGATGGCCTCTGAGATCCCTTCCAACTCAAAGAATCTGGGGTTTTGATCCCTACCAAATGAGATGATAAAATCATAGATTTAGAGCTCAAAAAAAAATACCTTAGAGGCCATCAAGTACAACCCCATTATTTGACAAGTGAGGAAACAAAAACCCATAGAGGTCAAGTTATTCATCCAAGGTCACACAGCTAGTAAGTGTCTGAAGTGGGATTCAAACCCAGGTCTCCCTGAGACTGAGACGAGGTCCAGTTCCTCTCCATACTAAACCAGTGGTATCAAACTCAAATAAAAAGGGATACCTGCAGGTCATATATTGACTTAGAAAACCACAAATTGATATTATTTATGTTGCATTATTTTTTTATTTATTTTGTTAAACGTTTCCCTATTACATTTTTTCCCTACTACATTTTAATCTGGTTCAGGCCACACTGGGGCATTTTGCAGGCTGGCCATAAGTTTGACATCTCTACACTATCTATGCTGCCTCTGGGAAGTAACAAAGGCCCAGAAAGCTAAGAAATGAGTATTTATAAAATAATGGTAAAAAAAGTTCCAGTTTTGTGATTTAATGATCATCCCCAAAAGATCTCTATAAAGTTTCCTTTGTTCCTATAGCTAGTTACCAGTAATGACTTGTATACAAGAACTGGTGTCAAGATCCCACTGAGGACATGTGATCAGAAAGGCGAGGTGAGTGTAGCAAAGGCTAATAATAACGGGTATTTCTAAAAAGCTCTCAAGTTTGCAAGGTACTTTATAAATATGATCTAATTTGATCTGCACAACAACTCTGGAAGGTAGGCACTATTATTATTCCCACTTTGTGGATGAAAAAACTGAGGCAGATGGAGTTTAATTGACTTCCCCAGGGTCACATGGCTAATAAGTGTCTGAGGTCAGATTTGAACTCAGGTCTTCCTAACTCCAGTATTCTAGTCCACCGCCACTACCCAGCTACAAGGGCAAAAAATAACTGAGGTTATGCTGTTATGCATGAAATACCAAAAGAATGGAGCCAACATTTGATATATGGCCTCCATTAAGGATTTATTAATAATAAGGTGGAGGAGGGGAAATCACATTGGATGGGAAGGGATGGACATAAGGCAATCATTCCCTTTGGAGGAATGCTCACACTGATACAACCACAGAAAAACCCAAGAAAACCGTATTTTGATTCCTTGAAACTTGACTTCCAACCTCAGCACTCTACTAAAACTGTTCTTTCAAAGATGACCTCTTTAGAGCTAAGCATTATGGCCTTTTCTCAGTTCTCATACTCCCTGACCTTTCTACAGCATTTAACACAACTCACCACCAGCCCCTATTGGATTCTGTGTCTTCCCTTGGCTTCCATGAGACTGCTTTCTTCTCCTTCTTATACTTTTCTAACTACTCATCACTGAGCTCATCACATTGGCTCATCTTCCATGCTTTGTGTCCAGGAGTTGTCAGTGCACTCCTTCTCTTCTCCCTCTTCCCTCTCTTTCTTGTTGAAGCCATCTAACACCATTTGATTACCACCTCAATGCAAATGATTTTCAAATCTATATGTCTAGCCCAAATTTCCCCAGGCTCTTGTTTCTACCAGCCTGCAAGAAAAATACAATTGAATGTTCTGCCAACTCATCAAATTCAACAAGTCCAAAATTTAATTCCTCATCTTCCCTTCCAAACCTGTCCATCCACCCAACTTCCCAATTTTTCTAGACAGAACCATCATCCTCCAAGTCATTAGGGAAAAGGTCCTACATTTCATCTTTGATTCTTCATCCCCCCCAATCCAAACAGATGCCAAGTCTGGTTGATTCAACCTCCAAAATATCTCTCATATCCATCCCTTTCTCTCTATTCATACTGTCCCTATCCTGGCTCTGATCTTCATCGCCTCTCACCCACAAAATTGTAATAGTCTCCTGACTGGTCTCCCTGACATCATAGAATCATAGTATTAAAGGACCACAGATTTTAGAGCTTGAAGGGTCCTTATAAGTCATGGAATTTGACCCCCTCATTGTGTTGATGAAGAAACTAAGGCACAGAGATGTGAAGTGATGTAGCTAGCATCACAGATCAAGTAAACACCTAAACTTATTACATTCAAAGACAAGTCTTTCAGTCTCTCCTCCTCTCCCATCTGACATCCTAACAGGTGCCAAGGCAATCTTCCTAATGCACCAGCCTGACCATATCACTGAGCTGATAAAAAAACAAATAACAACAAAAACCCAACAACTTACTTGTAACTAATAGGACAAAATATAAACTCTACAGCCTTGCATTTAGGCCCTCCATGATCTGGTTCCACTTTGAGGAATGCAGTGGAAAGGACTTGACTCAAATCCCAACTCAGCCACTTACTACCTGTGTGAATGTCACATAAGCAACCACCCAAAAACCATGATTAAGTACCTACTATGTGCTAATTATTGTTCTAAGCATTGGAGATATAGATCAAAAAATAGAACCACCTCTGCCTTCAATGAGCTTTTTTTAACAGAGATGGTAGACAGACAGACAGACAGATAGATAGATAGATAGATAGATAGATAGACAGACAGACAGACAGAAATACAGACAGCTAGATAAATAGATTGTTGTTGTTTGTTATTATTTGTCCTTCCTTCTTGAAAAGGACCAATGATATCATGAGGATGATGTCTTGACTTGCAAGTGAATTGGATTTAAGTGAGGCAGAGCTATGCAACATCACCAACCTCACTCTCTCCTCCAGGGTCATCTGAGTCCAGTGACAAGATATAGACCAGGACAACTAGAGATGGCCCTAGATGCAGTGGGAGACCTTGGCCTTTTAAGTTAAGGTCTTTCCCAGATCTCAATTTGTCTGAGGCAATACCCATTCAGTGATTTAAGGCTAGGTAAGAAATGAGGCAAAAGATGGCCTAATTTGCCTACTAAAAAAAAAATAACAAACTGGGAGGGAAAGACCCTCAGGGTTTCTGACAGACAAAGAGTTAGGCAGATTGACAGAGGTAGATAGATAGATAGATAGATACATAGATAGATAGATAGATAGATAGATAGATAGATAGATAGATAGATAGATAGATAGATAGATAG
>NW_020954713.1:5541319-5551114 GCF_900497805.2 Vombatus ursinus | reverse complement strand
TAGATAGATAGATAGATAGATAGATAGATAGATAGATAGATAGATAGGCAGGCAATTGGATGACTGGGGAGAAAGATACATACATACATACATATGAAAAAATAAATACTAGGTAGTTAGGGGTCCCCAGCAGGAAAAGTTTCATATAAAAGGTGGTGCTTGTGTTGGCTGCTTCACTTTCATTCTCTAAGCCTTGGGTAACTCATCTATAAAATGGAAGGACTGGCCTAGCCAGACTCTAAGGTCCCTTCCAACCTGATGAATGATCATGTGATCCTAAGCCATTTAACACCTCTCAACATAAGTTTCCTCATCTGAAAGAAGAGGAACTAGATGGCCTAGACCTCTAAGGTCCCTTCCAGTTCTAAAGCTGTGATCCTGGTTTTTCAATCTTATTTCACATTATTTATAATTATTATCTCATTTTGTCCTCACAATGACCCTGGGAAGTAAGTGCTATTATTATCCCCATTTTGCAGATGAGGAAACTGAGGCAAGCAGAGATTAAGTGATTTGCCCAGGGTCATAGAGCTGGTAAGTTCCTGAGGTTGGATTTGAACTCAGGTCTTCCTAACTCTAAGTCCAGTGCTTGATCCACCATGCCACCTAGCTGCTTAGCTTTTAGTGCCCCAGACAACTGTTGAAGACAGCTGACCTACATTGGTATAATGGAGTCCTTCGCAAGAAGTTTCCTACAACAAATAAAATCACAGGTCCAGTAAAAAAAATAATAAAACTTTTTAAAAGGTAGCCCTTCTGGGTTCAACCTAACTCCCACTCATATTAGTAGGCTGAGTTCCCAGAAGGTGCCTCTTCCCCCTAGATTTCTAAAGGTAACTCTGAGGGGCAGGGAATTCCTAGTACTCTTCCTCACAAGCCCCCATCCTTTGGGTTCCCCATTGATATCAATTAGACAGTTAGACTTAATTAGCTTTTAGTAAGGGGTGTTTACTTATATGGTATAGTAAGAACAGTTAGAACAAAAACAATTATTTCCCCAAAATCTGTAACACCTTCTCTCATGAGTCCAGTGGAAAGTTAGATCAAGCTTAGAAGGCATATGTGGTGAAGGGGTGACTCATAACTCCTGGTTACTGGAAATCCTTTAGCCTTTCATAGAGTTCTCATTAAAATCACTTTGGTGGAGCTCTCTGCTGAGCTCTGACCATCAGTGTTGTTGTGAAGTCGTGAAAGCATCACACATTTGTTTTCCACGTTCCTCTTCACATGTTCTACATGAAGACAAAACTTGCCTTTTTGTTATTACCCACGTATGACATTATATCTCCCACTAATAGTCCTTTGCACAGGCTGTTCTAGAATGCTTACTTATATGTGTTAATAAAATCTCCCTAATAGACCACAACTTGCATGAGGACAAGAAGGGACTGATTCATTTTTGTATCTATCTACCCAATACCCAGCACAGCACCTGGAACATAGCAAACACTTAAGGATTGCTTTTGGACCAGTTGATTTATTGAACTAAGAGATTGTGATCATGTGTTGGTAGAGGAAACTACCCACACCATGGAAATGATAACAATAACTAACATTTTAATAGCATTTTTGCAAGCCTCTTTACAGGCATTGCCACTGTAGCACATATAGGTTGTGGGCTCACTCTTCCAACACTCTGAGACTAACCCAGCAGGGTGCATTCCCACAGCAAGCTTCCTTCCATTACATCCCACTTGAGCCTCACAACAACCCTCTAAGTGAGGTGCTCTGAGCATTATGCTCCCAGTTTTGTAGATGAAGAAACTAAGGTACAGAGAAGTTGTGTCTTTATTTGTGACCCTCTCATGTAAAAGTCTTACATAAAAATCCCAATTAATCAATCAAAAAGCATTTATTGAACACCTACTGTGTGCCAGGGACTATGCTGTGTGTTGGAAATACAAATAATAGAGAGTAGTCAAAAGCAGCTTATAATCTATCTAAAGAGACAACATATATATATAGGATGGATATAAAAAGAATAAATACAAATAAATCCAAAGATTAAGGGCACTAGCAGTTGGGAGGATCAGGAAAGGCTTCATGTGTAAGGTATACCTTGAGCAGAATCCTGAAGGAAGAGAGGGAGTCAAGGTAAAATAAGGAGGGAGGTCATTCCAGGCATGTGAGATGGCCAGTGCAAAGACATGAAGACAGGAGGTAGCATATTCTGTGAGGAACAGAGAGGCCACTTTGACCAGATCACTAAGTGTGGGAGAGGAAATAATATGCAATGAGGATGGGATGATAGACTGGGGCCAACCTATGAAGAACTTTCAGAGCTAAACAGAAGAGTTTTTCTTTTATCCTAAGGGAAATAGGAAGCCATTGAATTTTATTGAGTAGGGAATAGACATAGATCTGCACCTAAGGAAAATCACTTTGGCAGCTATGTTGAGAATAGATTGGCATGAGGAAAACCTTAAGGCCATTGAAATAATCTAAGCCTGAACTAAGGCTGTGCTTATGTGAGTGGACAAAAGCATTCAGATGTGAGAGAGATTGTGGGAATACAAATGGTAAGATATGGTAAGTGATTGGATATGTGGGATAAATGAGGCTCTGAGTTTATGAACTTGGGAGACAGGAAAGATGTAAGTGACTTGGACAGAAATAAAGAAGTTTGGGAAAAGGAAAGATTTGGAGAGAAATACAGTGAGCTCTGTTTTGGACTTGTTGAGTTTGAGACATCTATGAGACTTTCAATTTGAAATATCCAGTAGAAAAGTGGTGATTTGAAACCAAAGTTCAAGGAAGAAACTACAGCAGCTACGTAGACACAGAGTTATCCACAAAGAGATGAAAATTGAACCTATGGGAGCTAATAAAGTCACCAAGAGAGAATATACAGAAAGAGAAGAGGACTTGGGACAGATCCTTGAGAAGTACTCACAGTTAGGAAATAGAATATGGATGATCAACCAACATAGGAGATAAAGAAAGAATGGTAAAAGAGGTAAGAGGAGAACTAGGGGAAAATAGTGTCATGAAATCATAGGGAAGAAGAGAATATCCAGAAAGAGAAGGTGGTCAACAATATCAAAAGCAACAGAGAGGTTGAGAAGGATGGGGACTGAGAAAAGGCAATTAAAGTTGGCAATTAAGAGATCATTGGTAACTTTGGAAAAAGTAGCTTTAGCTGAATGACGATGTCAAAAATGAGTCTGCAAGAGACTGAAGAGTGAGAGAGGTAGAAGAAAGAAGTAGAAACAACCTCTAGGAGGTTGAGAAAGGGAGGGGAAATACAGGATTTAAGGTGATGATATGGTCTAATGAAAGTTTTTTTTAAAGATAGCAGAGACTTGGGCATGCTTGGAGTCAGTAAGGAAGGAAGTAATAGATTGAATGAAATTGAGTAGTAGAGTAAAAGAGACAATTGAAGGGGAAATCTTCCAGAGAAGACAAGAGGGAATGGGTTTAAGGGCACATGTAGAAAGGTTGATCTTTCTACAAGGAGAAGGGCTCCCTAATTGTTGGAGACTGAAAGAAAGGAGGAGAAAGTGGGGGAAAGGGGAGGGAAGTAAAGGAGTTTTGTAATAATGAGAAGGGAGGAATAGGGAACTCCAGCCAAGTTGATAGCCTCAATAGCCATCAATTTTCTCAGTAAAGTAGGTGAGAAATTGGGGGTAAGGCAGGTATGGGACACTTGAGGAAGGAAGGGAAGGTTTGTAATAATCTTTTTTTTTTCTGGGGAGTTAGATAGGGAATCAATTAGGGAGGAATAAAAGGACTGCTTTGCTGCATTGCAACCCCAGCTGAAGTTGGAGAGTATGAATTTATGATGTATGAAGTCAACACTGTTATGAGACTTCCTCTAGCTCCATTCAGCAGCACATGAGTAGCAATAAAAGATACAGATGGTGGTTGTAATCCAGGGCTGTGGTGTGATAAGGGATGATGATCCTAGGGAGTCAAGGATTTGAGGGGAAAGGTTGGTGTGGAGTCGAATCAGCCAACTATAGGGTCAAGATTGAAAAGGGGGGGAATAAAATTAAAGCTGGCATGATGGCCTGAGGAAGTACATAGGGGAGAAGGGATTTGAGGTCATGCTGAGGGTGACAAATAGGTTTAGGAAAGATGAGGCACAGCGAGATGGAATGA
The DNA here is from genome assembly GCF_900497805.2 of Vombatus ursinus. Lineage (NCBI taxonomy): Eukaryota > Metazoa > Chordata > Mammalia > Diprotodontia > Vombatidae > Vombatus > Vombatus ursinus. The sequence goes on along the minus strand of NW_020954713.1, from coordinate 5,547,013 downwards.
TAGCATGTTGTGGTCAGATAGAGGAACATTTTTTATTAAAGTAGAATATTTGTGGATAATGATGACATTTATGTGTAACTGAGGCAAAATAAAAGGCTAGGTTTGGGGGTTTAAGAAGATTGAGGAATTATGAGATTAAGAATTTAATTTAAATTTAAAGTTTGAAATATACAGTAGAAAATTGGTGATTCAAGACTGAAGGAAATGTGGCCATACTGAGCTCCCTGACTCGAAGCTTGGCAGTATGCTAGATTGCCCCTCAAATCGGGGATTTTTTTCAAAGTACTGCTTTGAAATATGCATGAAACATCCTACTGTGCCTACCTTCACTCTCCAGTGATTTTCCCAGGTTGTTTGAATCTACTAATCAGAGCTGCTCCACATGTCAGTTGTAAATAGATTTCCTGCAGATACTAATGCTGGGTGATGAGAGGGATCATAGACTTGGGGCTGGAAGTAACCTCAGAGGCAGATTAATCCAACTCCCTCTTTTCCCACATGAGGAAACTGAGGCCAAGAGAAGTTAAATGACTTACCCAAAGTCACACAGTTCATAAGTAGCAGAACTGAGATTTAAACCCAGGTCCTCTCAATCAGAAGACACTGGGGATACAGTCAATCAGTGAGTCAATAAACATTTATTAAGCCCCTGTTATATGTCAGATACTACACTAAGCTCTGGGGATATGACAAAAGGAAAAAGTCTCCCAAGGAACTCATAGTCTCATGGAGGAGAAAACATAAAAACAATTGTGTACAAACAAGCTATATCTAGGATAGATTGGAGATAATCAACACAGAGAAGGCACTAGAATTAAGGAGATATAAATACTGGTGAGTTAGAGTGCCCTCAGAGCTGGAGGTGACAGCTAAGATCCCTTCTGGCTCAAAATCCTATGGCCCTACATAGACAGACATTCTCATTTGGAGGCCCTCCCCCCCTCCTCCTCACCCCTACCCATCTCTGACAAGACTTAAGTTTGAATAACTCACATATAAAAAAATCTGTCACTTGGGGTCATGCTCCTGCCCCTTTGACTCCTTACGTTCTCCCATCTGAATATCCTCTAGCAGGAAATGGGGAACCAGGAACTGAGAGGCAAGAAATCAATGAGTAACACCTTCCCCTAGAAAAAGATGGCCCTGGGGACCAGTTCCAATAAAGGGTCACGTGGCAACCTTGCATATGGTGGAATCCACAGAGACCTATGAATGTGAAAACTGCAGAACCTAGATTAGAAGAATCCCCTTGTGGAATGGCAGGGAGGGAGAGGACACCATTCTTCTCTCTAGCTGCCTTTTCCAATAACAACAGCCAAAATCCCCAGATCACTCCCTCTCAAGGGGACTAAACTGATTTCTAATAGAAGACTGTCCTGAGCATTTGGGATTCTGAATCACCTCTCAGTATCGGTCTTTCTAATCATCACTGTCTATTCAGTTGAGAGAGAGAGAGTTGAGAGATGCCAGATAAACCCTGAGGTCCCTTCCCCCTCTAAATCTGTGATTCTGAGTGAGTCTTGAAAAACCTTTCCATTAGATAATTGGGCTTCAAAAGACTTCCATTAATGTGCCCAAAGAAGATAGACTGTAGCATTCCACACATTCAATAGGTACTTACAAGCACTTAGTAAATGCCTGTTGTATACCAGGCACTGTGCTAGGTGTTGGGGATTCAAAGACGAAAAAAGAAAAAGAAAAATAAGCAATCCTTGACTTCAAAAAGTTGGCACTTCATGAGGAAAAAAACAATATGGACACATAGAAGTATTTATGTATAAAGACTTTGGGAATACCCTTTTACAAAGTAAATAACAGGTAATTTGGGAAAAGATACCGGTACCTGGTGGGGGTGCTGAGAAAAGGAAAGGCCTCATGTTCTTCATGAGACCACTTAGGGTGATCTTTGATGGAAGCTAAGATTCTAAGAGGTGAAGATAGGAGGGAGAGCATTCTAGGCATGGGGGACAGCCAAGGCAAAGGCAAAGAAATGGGGAAATGGAGGATCATGTGTGAGGAACAACAAAAAGGCTGATTTGGCTGGACCTAAAGTGAGTGAAAGGGAGTATATTGAGCCTGGAAAGGTAGGATGGAATTAATTGGTGAGGAAAGCCTCACCTGGAAGAGGGAAAGCTCAATCAGGGAAGGTCAGAGCTAGAGCACTCACTGTGGATCTGTGGTCATGAGTCCTTCCCATTCAAACAACAAGAAGCATTGTAGGAAAGGGACTGGCCAAGCAGACAGTCTCTCTTGTGCTAGGAACAGCAGGGAGGCCATTGTCACTAGATATAAGAGTATGTGAGGGGTGAGTACAATGTAATATGACTGAAGAGGTAAGATAGGCCAGATTGTGAAGAGATTTTAAGAACAAAGCAAGATTTTATATTTTTTCTTGGAGGTGATAGGGAATCACTGGGATTTATTGAATATGTGAGTGACACAGACACACTTGCAATTTAGGAAGATCAATTGTTCCTAAGACATCTCAAATTCTGTGATTCTCTAATTCTGCAAAGTCAAAATTGTCCTCTTTTAGCTTCCACCCCTTAATACTTATTCTGGGACCTGGTACCAAACATCTAGAATCAATTCCTTTTTCTATATAGCACACTTTCAGATACCTGATAATAGTCATCCTGGCCCTAAGTTTTCTATAGCTGCAAAATTGCTTTAACTCATTCTCCTCACATGGCGTGGACTTGAGGTGCTTCACCATGCCAGGTTCATATTTCCTTCAGGCATCCCGCTGTTACCAGTCTTCAGATGAGCCACTCAGGTAATTATGTCCCCTCATTTTTATCCTTTAAGCCTATCTCAACCTTTAATTCTGGGCCATTCCCCCACAATCAGTGTGTGTTTAGGGAACACAAATTCATTTTACCATCCTATAAGCAAGACCAAATCAGAAAGATAAGTCTCTTGCAAAAATTGTTGTACAGAGACAAAATATGTTTATGTGTGGATCTGTCATTGGAGAAGGTACCCACACAAATCATATCACAGATATTTTAAAGAGGTATGTATTCATTTAATGTAGTTTCTAAGGGGAAATTCATTTCATATCACTATAAGACCATCAGAATTTTGCAGACAGGAACCCTTAGCTTCAATCTGAAAGTAGGATAAACCTTGTAAAAGTATGAGAAGGGTATGAGTTTAGATACATAGAGCAGAAGAACAAGGACTGAATTAGCCTAGCGGGATTACCCTTGGGTAAAGAAAATATGAAGGACAGAGGAGGCTCTTTCAAAGGAGAAAGTGAAAAAGTAGTCAGAGATTTAATAGAGAAACATGTCAAAGACAGGTTCTCACAGCGGAGAGGTCATAAAGAATCCTTAGAAGAAAATTTTGAATCAAGTATGGCAAAGGCTGCTGAAGACAAGGAGAAATAAGAATCAAGTTGTATTTGCTAGTTTTCTCATTAAAAAAGGAAGATTATTGAGAGAGAAGGAGGAGGAGGAGAAGGAGGAGGAGAAGGAGGGGAGGAAGGAAAGAAGGAAGGAAGGAAGAAGGAAGGAAGGAAGGAACAAGGAAAGAGGAAAGAAGGAAAAGAAAGGAAAGAGAAGAAAAAGGAAAGAGGAGAAAGCAAGGAAAAGCAAGAAAAAGATCTCAAAGTCAAAGCAGTCAATCTCTAATAAGTTTAGGAAACACAGTCCATTGGTAAGTTGAGTTCTGCTTATTTTTGTGCAGCTTCTCCACCAAAGTCCTCCATTACCTCATCATGTCATGTATGTGGCCCTAGGTTCTCAAAGCTATATTGCTGGAAAACAAACTTTAGAAGGTCTGACCAAGCTGTAAAGACTTAGAGTATTGACCAGTGACTAACTGTCTGTCCTCCAAGCACCAGGTTAGCCAAGCTAGAGAGGTAAAGAGATGAATGTTTTAGCCTCAGCCAACTCATGATCACAGTGACTGGCACATAGTAGTCATTTAATTAATATGAATTTATTTATCATCAAAAACATATCTACTAAATGATAGAGAGATTGTCATCCATGTAGTATAGGGAGCACCCCCTCTAAATCACAGCTCTTTGGACTATTAAGGCAAATATCGAAATATAGATGACTGATAGATCTATTCCATAGGAGCCCCACCAATACCATAAATAGGAATTTGTTGACTTGGGGCAGAAGACAGAAGTGAGCTCTGTCAGTGGCACAAAGAGTACAGTAATTCAGAGTACAATCCTATTGCTGGTCAACTTTACCAAGAAATGGTGCAACCTATCCCCTAGGAAGTCCCTTCAATGTCCTAAGTTCCATGGATCCCAGGAAAGAGGCACCATGTTCACTGGCCCTTAGCAAGGGAACCAAGAGGGGGCTGAGGGTTGCACTGAACAACACATGCCAGCAACAGATCACCACACTGGTGTTCCAGGAGCAGGAACAGTGGTCTGAACTGCTTAAGGGAGAAAAGTATGATCCTCTAGATATTAGTGCCCTTGGGACAAAGTTTCCCACACGCTAGTTACACCTTTGATGTCCACCAAGAATTGTGCTTATCGTAGTCATTCTGGGCCCAGGGACACACTTAGGACTTTCTTCCTTCTTCCCAGTGGGAAGGACTAGGAATGCTAATGAGTCCAGGGGCTCAGAGATCCTCATAATGAAGGAGTCTGTCTGAGGCTATTATAACATCTCCAGGCTCCCCACAGACTTCACAACCCACTGCACCCGCCTAGAGAGCCCCCCAGAGGATTACTAAGCTGATCAGAAGAGCAGTCCAAAGCTGCCTGAGCTAATCCCCATTCCTCACTAATGGAGTTTATACACAGAATCTCTTCCCAGGTTTGAATCCCTCTGCCCCTCTGCAAGAACCCAGAGGCTCTCTTATTTAAGTCATCTGTCAGAGGTACCTGTATTTTCAAGTCAGCCACTGACCCCTTGTTCTTCCTCTCCCTCTCCTAAAGATGTGAACCACCTTAGGTAGAGCCCCTAAAAATAGTCCCCTAGGGTCTATGTTAAGACGAAGTCCTCTTCCACACCACCATCCTGGCCTAGAGACAGAACTTCACCTTCATTCTTGCCTTTGTGGTCTCCCAGAATCTTAATCAATTGCAAGTACCCCAGGATGGGTAGTTTTTTAAGCTTGTGATACTTTAACTTAGAGGGGTAACCTGGCAATAGTGTATAGAGAGCCACTCTAGAGGCAAGAAGACCTGAGTTCAAATCCCATCTCTGGCTATGTGACCCCAACAAGTTGCTTAACCTTCCAGACTAAACTTCAGATCAAGCACCGATCTCCATTGGTAGTGGAAGTTTCTTTGCCATAACCATGAATTCATAAGTCTTTTAAAAAGCGCAAAAATAAACAACATATATTTTAAAGCATTTTAGCTTAAGTAAGGAAAGTCTTACTAAAATGAGAGGGAAGGAGTAGGAGAAAGAGAATCTGGGAGTCAGGGATATATCAGGATCAGGAAAGAGGTACAAGAAGGAAGATGGGCATGCAAATAAGACTCTGCAAGGATCCTGAACCCTAAAGCATTTGCACACCTAAACAGGTTCATCAGTAGAAATATTGTTCCAGGACATCAGCTGCTGCCCCCAAGAACCAATTAATTAACAAGAATTTAATGAGCACTTACTATGTTCCAGGCACTGTACTAAGTGTTGAAGATACAAAAACAAAAGTTAAACAAATGGAAGAAGAAGAAGAAGAAGAAGAAGAAGAAGAAGAAGAAGAAGAAGA
>NW_020954713.1:5408123-5541309 GCF_900497805.2 Vombatus ursinus | reverse complement strand
AGAAGGAGAAGGAGAAGGAGAAGGAGAAGGAGAAGGAGAAGGAGAAGGAGAAGGAGAAGGAGAAGGAGAAGGAGGAGAAGGAGGAAGAGGAAGAGGAGGAACAAGAGGAGGAGGAAAAGGAAGGAAGGAGCTTCTCTCAAGGAGCTTCCATTCTGTTGGGAGAGGCTACACATATGTACATACACAATATATACAAAATTAAAAATACAAGGTCATTTAGAGAGGGAAGGTACTGATATCTAAGGAAGGAAAATCAGGAATGGCTTTATGTAGTGGGTAACATAAGCTGTGTCTTAAGTAAATTTGTGATTCTAAGAGGCAGGAGTGAGGAAGGCATTTGAAGAATGAGAGCCAAGCAGGGCAAAGACACAGTTGCTTCAGATGGAAACCTGGAGAGGACTGGAGGTATTGATTGTCCCATTCTTTGGTAGAAGGAAGGCTTGTGAGGCATGGCTGCATTGCATCCTTGGGAGCCTTGGAGACCAGAATGAGTACACAATTTGCCAAGGTCTCCCCAGGAGTAACTTCTGTCCTGAGATGATTTGGCAGAGAGAACTTAAAAAAACCAGTCCTACTTCTCAGCCATGGCCACAGAGATTGGCCAAAGTCCAACACACACAGAAGCATCCTTTCTTCCATCCTACCCCTACCCTCCTTAAACAACCTACTTCTGCTACAGTGAGACACATATCAGCCTGGAAATCAATGGCTTTGACAGGCTTGAACTTTAAGTAAAAGATAAAGGATGAAAAGAAGAAAAAGGACTCATATCCTGAGCCTTTGCTTCAGCCTGGCAAGTCAGTTTGAAAAATGAAACCTGCATCCCCAGTGAGATGAGTGACAACCTCCACCATACCCATCCCAAATCGCAATAGAAAGAGCACTGGAGAGAGTCTGCAGATAGAGCACTTGGACCTACAGTCAGGAAGATCTGAGTTCAACTCCAGCCTTAGACATTTACTACCTGGATGATCCCAGCAAGTCACTTCAATTCTGTTTGCCTCAGTTTCCTCATCTGTAAAATAGGGAGAATAATAAACCTACCTCCCAGAGTTGTGAGTTAACAAATGAGCTAATATATGCTTTTTAACATTTTATTTTATGGTGGGGGGGTGGAGCCAAGATGGCAGAGGGAAAGCAGTGACTGTATTGAGCTCTTTCCTAAAGCCTTCCAAATACCTATAAAAATGGCTCTAAACAAATTCTAAAGCAGCACAACCCACAAAAAGACAGAATGAAACAAATTTCCAGCTAAAGACAGCCTGGATGGTTAATTGTAAAGATACATTGCGCGGGGCGGGGAGAGGAGTGCAGTTCGGTGTGGGCACGCAGGCCACAGAGACCCTGGAGCAGGCCTCAGAGGACTGAATCATGGGCAGCTGTGGCGATTTCCAGACTTCTCAACCCAGGAACACCAAAGACAACTTAGAAGGTCAGTGGGAAAAGTCTGTGAGAGAGGAGCTAGGTCTCAGCTGCAAGTCCTGAGTGCAGCCTGGGGCCGCAGCTTTTTCCTGAGCTTCCGGCCCACAGACTGAGGGGGAATGAAATGGCTAATCAGAGGGGGATTGCAGGGATTTCTTTGCCAGTGCTGAGGCAGGAATCTCTTGCTTTACCAGTGCTTGGATCTGAGTCGAAGTTCTGAGGGGCAGACCTGGGGTGAGGAGGAGCCCTGGTGTGGTGGAGCTTGTTGTGGTGGTGGAGAGAAAACACCTCGCTCTTTATCATACCACCTTGGATGAACTAAAAATTTACAGGACACTATAAGTATCTCTGAACACAGCTGTACGAACCCCTGAAGCTTGGGACAGTACACTCTTCACATTGGAAGCAGACTTTTACCTTAACAAAGACTTTAAAACTCAAGTAATTGTCTGGGATCATGAGTAAGCAGCGCAAAAAGAGTCAGAGTATATTATCTTACTTTGGTGACAAAGAAGATCAAAACATACAACCAGAAGAAGACAACAAAGCCAAAGCTCCTACATCCAAACCCTCCAAGAAAAATATGAATCGGTCCCAGGCCCTGGAAGAGCTCAAAAGGGATTTTGAGAAGCAAGTAAGAGAAGAGGAGAAAAAACTGAGAGTGATGCAAGAAAATCATGAAAAACAAGTCAACAGCTTGCTAAAGGAGACCCAAAAAAATACTGAAGAAAATAACACCTTAAAAAATAGCCTAACCCAAATGGCAAAAGAGGTCCAAAAGCCAATGAGGAGAAGAATGCCCTAAAAAGCAAAATTGGCCAAATGGAAAAGGAAGTCCAAAAGATTACTGAAGAAAATACTTCCTTAAAAATTAGAATAGAGCAATTGGAAGCTAGTGACTTTATGAGAAATCAAGACACTGTAAAACAAATCCAAAAGAAGGAAAAATTAGAAAACAATGTGAAATATCTCATTGGAAAAACAACTGACCTGGAAAATAGATCCAGGAGAAAGAACTTAAAAATTATTGGACTATCTGAAAGTCATGATCAAAAAAAGAGCCTAGACATCATCTTTATAGAAATTATCAAGGAAAACTGTCCTGATATTTTAGAACCAGAGGGCAAAATCGAAATTGAAAGAATCTACCAATCTCCTCCTGAAAGAGATCCCCAAACGAAAACTCCTAGGAATATTGTAGCCAAATTCCAGAGTTCCCAGGTCAAGGAGAAAATATTACAAGCAGCCAGAAAGAAACAATTCAAGTATTGTGGAAACACAGGATAACACCAGATGTAGCTGCTTCTACATTAAGGGACCACAGGGCATGGAATATGATATTCTGGAGAGCAAAGGAGATAGGGTTACAACCAAGAATCACCTACCCAGCAAAACTGAGTATAATACTGCGGGGGAAAAAATGGTCATTCAGTGAAATAGAGGACTTTCAAGCATTCTTGATGAAAAGACCAGAGTTGAACAGAAAATTTGATTTTCAAATACAAGACTTGAGTGGAACATGAAGAGGTAAACAGGAAAGAGAAAATCATAAGAGACTTACTAAGGTTGAACTGTTTATATTCCTGCATGGAAAGATGATATTTGTAACTCATGAGACCTTTGTCAGTATTAGGGTGGTTGGAGGGGAAAAAATTATATGTACGTATATATAGATATAGATAGATAGATAGATAGATAGATAGATAGAGGGCGCAGGGTGAGTTGAAAATGAAGGGGTCACATCTGGAGAATAAAATTAAGGGGTGAGAGAGGAATATACTAGGAGAAGGAGAAAGGGAGAGGTAGAATGGGGTAAATTATCCCACAAAAAAAAAATAGAAAAGAAAAAGCTCTTACAGTGGAGGGGAAACGGGGGAAGGTGAGAGGGAATGAGTGAATCTTATTCTCATAGGATTTGACTTAAGGAGGGAATAACATACACACTCAATTGGGTGTGGAAATCTGTCTTACCCTACAGGAAAATAGAGGGGGAAGGGGACAAGAGAGTAGGGGAATGATAGAGAGGAGGGCAGATGGGGAAAGGGAGTAATCAGAAGCAAATACTTCTGAGGAGGGTCAGGGTCAAAAGAAAGAATAGAATAAATGGGTGGGTGGGATAGGATGAAGGGAAAGAGAGTTAGTTTTTCACAGCATGTCTACTATGGAAGTGTTTTGCATAACTGCACATCTATAACCTATATTTAGTTGCTTGCTTTATCAGTGAGGGTGGGTGGGGAGGGAGGAAGGGAGAAAATTTGGAACCCAAAGTTTTAAAAACACATGTTTAAAAAAAATGTTTTTGCATGCAACTGGGAAATAAGAAATACAGGAAATGGGGTACAGAAATCCATCCTGCCCTACAGAAAAATTGAAGGGGAAGGGGATGAGAGAAGGGGGGAGAGATAGAAGGGAAGGCAGACTAGGGGAAGGGGTATTTAGAATGAATGTTATCTTGGGGTGGGGGGAGGGGCGAGATGGGGTGAAAATTTGGAACTCAAAATCTTGTGGATGTAAATGTTGAAAACAAAAAAATAAATAAAAATTACCATAAAAAAAGAAAAGGAAAAAAATAAATACATACCTGTAGAGAAAAGGAAAAAATTTTTTAAAAAAATAAAATTTTATTTTATTCAGTCCAAATTTTCTCTTTTCCTTCCTCCCCCTCCCCAACCATTGAGAAGTCAATGAAAACAAAACTCATTACAATATGTGTGTATGTGTGTGTGTGTGTATGTCCATGCAAAACAAATTCCCATATCAGCCATATCAGAAGAAAAGAATGGAGGGAGGGAGAGAAGGAGGGAGGGAGAGAGGAAGTGAAGAAGCAAAGAAGGAAGGAAGGAAAGGAAGAAGGGAACAAAATATGCTTCAATCTACCCTATGAATCCATTGGCTCTCTATCTGGAGATGGATCATGGATCATGAATCCTTTGGAATTGTAGCTGGTCATTTTATTGAACAGTCACTAAGTCTTTCAAAGTTGATTATATTTCCAGTATTGCTGTTATGATATAAATTGTTCTTCTGATTGGTTCTGATGAGCTAATATTTATAAGGCACTTAGCACAGAACCTGATACACAGTAGACATTTAATAAATGCTTATTCCCTCCCTCCTGCCTGGTGCCTCCAGGCAACTCTCCAAGACTAAGTTGTAGAGTAGGTGCAAACCTGTATGGTCCAAGGGAGTTTCTGCATTGGGTTGGGCCCAGAATCCTGGGTTCTAGTCTTGGTTATGCCACTGATCTGTTATTTGACCTTGGGCCAGGACTTCACCTCAGTCTCCATTGTGCCCATCCATAAAATGAGGATAATGTCTACTCCACCTACTTTTGAGAGCTACTCTGAGGATCCAATAAGATAATGGGTATGAAAGTGCCCTAAAATGTACTAAACATTGGGCAACTGGGATGTATTATGATGATAGCTGAAGGCTTTTTGATGTGGGTTTGGATGATGAGATGGAATTGGGAAAGCAGAAATTGAGCCATCATTTGCCATATTCACAGTGTTGGAAGAGGAAACCAGAGGGAGTCCAACCAGAGAAGGGGAGAGAAAGGTATATGGGCAATCCTATGCATCATACGATTAGCAGATCCTCTGCCTGCTCATCCCACTTCTGGGTAGGGAGTAATCCTCCTATCACCTGATCTGTGAAATATGATCCAAAGTTCTGGGCACCACAGGTTAGGAAGGATGTTGACTGACTGGAAGGCTTCCGGAAGAAAGCAATCAGAATTGGTGAGGAAACTAAAGACTGTGTCATCCATGGGTCAGTCAGTCAATAAACATTAATTAAGTACCTACTGTGTGCCAGGTACTTTGTTAAGCATACAAAAAAGGTAAAAGACAGTCCCTGCTCTTGAGGAGCTCAAGCTAGTGGGGGAGACAACATGCAAACAACTATGTACAGACAAGCTATAAACAGGAAAAATTGGAGGTAATCAACAAGGAAAAGAAACTAGAATTAAAGGGGATAGGGAAAGGTTTCCTATAGATGATAGGATTTTAGCTGAAATTTAAAGGTAGCCAGGGGAAGTCAGGTCAACCCAGGAAATGGAGATGAAAAGGGAGAGTATTCTAGGTGATCAAAGGTGACAGACTCAGAGCAGAAAGGGACCTTAGAGACCCCAGGGGTGTAAAATGACTTGCCCAAAGCCACATAGCTCCCAGGTGGTAGAACCAGGATTGGGACCCAGGACCTCAGAATCCAAATGCACTGTACTTTCCACTTTGTCATCCAACACAAGAATTGAATACATTTAACCAGGAAAAGAGAAGGTTTAGAGTAGATAAGTGATCATTGTCTCCTAGTATCTTGGGGATTTCATGGGGAATAGGGAGCAGAATCACCGATTTTCAGAAGAGGGAAGGAACCTCAGAGGCTAACTGGTCCATCCCATACCTAAAAAGAGATCCCCTTTACACCATACCTAGAAATTGGTCATCCCTCCTTTGTTTGAAGAGCTCTAGTTCAGGGGAACCCACCTCCCATGGAAGCCTGGTCTATTTGGGGATAACTCTCAATAGTGAGGAGGTTTTTTCCTAGCATCAAGCCTAAATCTTCCTCTGCAACACCCCTACTTTGCTCCTAGTTCTGCCCTCTGGAGCCAACAGAACAAAGCTAATCTCTCCCCCAACTGACAGCCTTTCAAAGGCTTGTTCTATATGTTTTTCAAGAACTAAGCTAGTGACAATGATTGGACATTAGAGGGAGATCAATTCCATCTTGTCATGAGAAAGAATTTCCTAATAATTTGAACTATCCAAAAACAAAAGAGGCTGCCTTGTGGAAAGCTGAAACTCTCTCTCTGGAAATGTATATACAGAGACTGGGACAGACAGGGATGTAGTCAATGACCTCCAAAGTCTTTTCTGATTCTCAAATTAGATGATTAATAATAATTCTAATAGCTCACATTTACATAGTGCTAGACACTGTGCTAAACATTTTATAAATATTATCTCATTTGATTCTCACAACAACCCTGAAAGGTTGTTGTTGGGTTCTTGGCAAAGACACTAGAGTGGTTTGCCATTTCCTTCTCCAGCTCATTTTGCAGCTGAGGAAACTAAGGCAAACAGGGTTAAGTGACTTGCCTAGGGTCACATAGCTAGCAAGTGTCTAAGGCTGGATTTGAACTTATGTCTTCCTGACTCCAAGCCTGGCACTCTATCCACTGTACCACCATCTACAATTGTGAAGTGCTATGGATTTCTAACCCAACTAGGCCTCAGCTCAGGATGATAGACCCTCTATGATGGCCTTGGCTCACTGGTTTTATTTGGGACATAAGCGTCTCTGAAGAGCTAATGACCCAGCCCTGGAGTCAGGAGGACCTGAGTTCAATTCCAGCCTCAGCCACTTACTTACTAGATGTGTGACTCTAGGCAAGTCACTTAACCTTGATTGCCTCAAAAAAAAGAGTTAATGACCCAAATATGTGGACTCCCCAAAAGGCTATTTATTTACCCATTTACTCATTCTTCACTGGCCACCATGAGGAGGAAAGAGAAATTAATTTAGAGACAGGGGACTAAATCCTGCCTCTCTCACTCATGATCTCGGGCAAGTCATCTAACCTCTCTGTGTTTCATATTACTCATTTGTAAAAAAAAAAAAAAAAAATGGATTGGACTAAATGGCTTCTGAAGGTCCTTTCCAGCTCTAAATCAAAATTCTATGATCCTACAACCTGAGCTCAAATCTTGCCACTTAGGAGCTGTGTGACATCAGACAAGTCACATAATTTCTCTGGTCCTCCATTTTCTCAACTTCCAAAATGAGAAAATAAGACTAGATGAACTCAAAGCTCCCTTCTGTCTCTAAGTCCATTAACCTATGATCCACTGTCTACATGGAAGTTTCTTTTCCTCTTTTTTTCTCCTACCTCTCTCATTTGACTCTTAAAATCCTTCTTGAGCTCTTCTAAGAAGGCTTTTTGGGCTTCAGACCAGTTTATATTCCCTTTTGAGGTTCCAAATGTGAGTTTGTTGACAATGTGATTTTCTTCAGAATTTCTGCCTTGATTTTCACTGTTCCCATAATAAGAATCCATCATATGCTTCTCTTAGTTTTGCTTTGTTTTGTTTTTTGGGTTTTTTTTTTTGGCTGGGCAATGGGGTTAACTTGCCCAGGGTCACACAGCTAGTGAGTGTTATGTGTCTGAGGCTGAATTTGAACTCAGGTCTTCCTGACTTCAGGGCCGTTGCTCTATCCACTGCACCACCTACCTGCCCCTGTATGTTTCTTTTTTGCTCATAGGGTCTGGTCACTGGTTTTGTGTGCTGGGGCCTCTTATGCTGGCAGTTGGAGGCTATAGGGTTCTGGCAGCTTACCTGGTGTTGGGATGGAATCAGCAACACTGGAACTCTAAGGGTAGGATTGGGTAGTGTGGCTCCTGGAAATTTCTTACTGGCCTTTCCTTCCTTTCACTTTCTTCAGCTCCTTTCAGATGGATGTTGCAGGATGTTTATCCACCTGGGGCCCCTTGGAGCACTGCTTCCCTTAATTTTGCTGAGGCACTAGGAGAGCCAGTTGCTATAGAATGCCAAGGCACCTGGTGATTTTCCAAGCTGGCTTCCACCGGTTCACCCACCTTCACTGAAGCACTCGGGGTCCTGGTGTTGGTGTTTGCCTGCTCCACCATCTGGGTTTCAGGATCTTCTCCTGATATTCTGAGGTGGGGCTTTCTGCTAGCTTGCTAGGTCGCCTCCCTTCTATACTGCAACCCTTCCCCCAGGGCAAGAGGGACCTTTCCCGTTAATCCTTCAAGCTACCTGGGCTAGGAGACTGCTACACCCCATCTTTCTTCTGGTTCAGCTGTTCCAAGGTCTTTCCTGGGGCAATATTTTCTGGGCTTTCAGAGGTTAAAAGGGAGGGTAAGAGCGACTTACTTCTTACTCTGCCATCTTGGCTCCCGGGAGTAAAAGTCTACAGGGAACTTAATCCAGCCCAAGTTTCCAATGATTGCTGGGATAGAAGTGAAAGCCTAGAGTGCAAGCTGATGTAACTCTCACATTACAATACCTTGAAGACTCTAGGCAGACCAAGTTCCAAAGGTTTGTGCTGTTCCTTTCCCTGGGGATGAGGGAAAGGATTGGCAAATTTGGCATTTACTTTTCTCTGGAATATTTCCCATTTAATTTTAGCTTCTTTTCATGCACTCCTGTACATTGCCAGAGGGCCTCCAACAAAACCACACCAAGGATGAAAGTCACCATGTCTCACTGGTTCACTGTCTCCCCAACACCTTATTACCCATCACTGCCACCATGGCTTACAGAGGAGAGGACACCTGCATGACCCAGGGGATTCACTTCAGTCTTAGTGATGCTCTGGACTCCAAACTTCTCTTCAGAGTTTATTTGGATCCTTTATTTAAAATTTTTTTTCCTATTTTGAAAGGAGAATTCTCAAAAATGCTAACCACTCTACTGACAACTGCAGCTCCATTGATCGTCCTGTTCTCATCTCCTAGATCAAGTCTGTATGTCCAATAGCTTAGAACTTATATTTCATTTTGTAAATCACCTAAATTTTACATGTTCTATCTTTATTACTTAACTGTAAGCAAACTGTGTCAAGGAAGGCTTGTGAAAAGACCCAGACCTTGAAAGATGAAAAGGATTTGGATGGTGAAGAAAGCAGAGAGGGCATTTCAGGTAGGGGAGGGGTGGTGTGAGCACAGGATGGAGGCAGGACAGTACAGGGTATAGGAGAAAAGTCAAGTGTGAGGTAGGGGAGGGAGGAAGCCTAGGATATAGGGACCTTTTTCATGTGAAGATCTGGGCTCATTCTAGAGATTTTTCCTCCCCTGCTGCTCCTCTCACCCTGTTACTAAGGCAACAGGAAGCTGGGGAGGAGGAATATCATTGATGTACCTCTTGTTGTCATGGTTACAGGATGCAGGGCAGACAGGGGCTTCAGCAGCACAGTTCGGCTAAGGCCCCTGTCATCTCTGTGGTGACAGAATGCCGCCTTGAAGGACCTAAGTCCTCTACTGGCTTGGACTTTCCTAGATATTATTTTCACACTAACTATATGTTTGGGCACACGGCTGGATGAAGGTTCTCAGAGGCTGACAAGAAGTGGGGGTGGGGAGTAAAGAACAAGGTCACACCAAGGGTGAAAGTCACCAGGTCTCACTTGTTCACACTTTCCTTAACCCCATCACCATGGTTTTACAGAGAGTTAGGTACCTGCTAGCTATAAAATCACGGCATTTTAGAGACCTCTTCATTTTAAAAATGAGGAACCTCATTGTTTTCCAATATTGTGTTTCCTCATTGTAAACCTCAGTTTCCTTACTTTTAAAATTAAAGAATTGTATACGCAAGATATAAAGGGTGTAAATAGGGAGAAATCTCAGAGGGAAAGTACTAGCATTGAGAGGGTCTGAGAAAGACCTCTTACTGAGATTAGGATTTTAACTGAGATGAAATGCAGAGAAGCTAGGATGCAGAAATGAGGAAGAAAAAGCATTCCAGGCAAAGAGGAAAGCTAATGTCAAGGCACAGAATCTAAAGATGGAGTGTTTTGTTCAAGAAACTGCAATTAAGTCAGTGTAGCTTGTTCTTAGAATACACAAACGTGAATAGTGCAAAAAAAAAAAAAAGAAAGAAAAGCCATAAGGTAAGAGGGGTCCTTGCTGCAAAGGACTTTAATGCCCAACATTGATCCTGGAAGTAAAAGGGAGCAACCGGTATGACTGACATGATCAGACCTGCACTTTAGGAAGGTCATTTTGGCTGCTAAATGGAAGATGGACTAGAACAAGGAGAGGTTTGAAACAGGGAGCCCAATCATCAGTCTAACCCTTTTGGGAAGCTGTTAGGAATTAAGTAAAGGAAATGACTGAAATACCCATACCCTGTGATCCAGAGATTCCATTACTGGGCTTAAACCCCAAGGAAGCCATTGATAAGGAGAAAGTCTCCACATACACCAAAATACTGATTGCATCATTTTTTCCACAGCAAAGAACTGGAAACAAAGTAGATGCCAATTGATTGGGGGAATGACTAAATAAATCATGGCACATTGATGTAATGGATTATTACTGCAATGTCAGAAATGATGGTTATGATGAATATAGAGCACAGAAAAATTTACATGCATTGATGCAGAGTGAAGTCAGGAGAGACGAGAGAATGACTATGACAGCATAGATGGGAAAAAATAACTGTGCACACACAAATATCAAAAGTGAATGCTGCAAAATGATAAAAAAAAAGCGTGGCTTGACAAAAGATATAAAGGGACACTTTGACCTCATGCCTATGCAGAGGAGGGAGGCTCACGAGTATTGCACATTGAACATCTTTTCAGACTTTTTCAATTAATCAGTTATGCTGATTTTTTTCTCTCCTTTTTTTGTCTTTAAAAAATGCAGTTTGTTACAAGGGATGGCTCTCTGGTAGAAGGGAGTGGGAAACTCCAGGAAACTATAGCAATTATATGTGTGTGTGTGTCTGTATGTCTGTGTGTATGTCTGCATGTCTGTATATATGTGTATAAGCATGTATAGGTATGTTTATGTAGAGAGAGCACATGTATGCATGCATACATATAAAAAGTAAGCATAGTATAAAAAGAAGGCTATTGCAATAATCCA
This sequence comes from Vombatus ursinus, assembly GCF_900497805.2. Classification (NCBI taxonomy): domain Eukaryota; kingdom Metazoa; phylum Chordata; class Mammalia; order Diprotodontia; family Vombatidae; genus Vombatus; species Vombatus ursinus. The sequence goes on along the minus strand of NW_020954713.1, from coordinate 5,530,271 downwards.
GGTGAGAAATGATGAGGACCTGGACCAGGGTGGCTGTTATGGGAGTAGAGAGTAGGGGCCATACACAAGAAATGTTGAGAAGTTAGAAATGATAAGATTTGGCACTGATGAGAACAAGAGAGGAGCTAATAGTGACACCAAGATTGCAAACCTGGGACTTGAGAGGATGGAGGTGCCCTTAAGAGTACTAGAGAAGTTAGAAGAAGGACAGGATTTGGGAAGGGAAAATATAATGAGCTTAGGTTTGAACATGTTGCATTTGAGATACCTACAGGACATCCAGTTTGATATATTCAAACAGTAATTGGTGATTCAGGACTGGATACTAGAACTACATATATAGATGAGAATCATTTGTGTAAAAATGATAATTGAACCCAGGAGAGCTGATATGACCATCACTGCACAGATGGTATAGAGGAAAAGGAAAAAAAAAGGGCCCAAGAGAGTTTTCCCTTAGAAGAAACCCATAGTTAATAGGTAACACTAATAACAAGCCAGAAAAGGAAACTGAGGGACAATCCAACAGGTGGAAGAATAATTAGGAGAAAGAAGTGTCACAAAAACATAGATAAGATAGAAAAGTGGGATTGACAGTGTCGACGGCTGCAGAGAGGTCAAAGAGGATGAGGACTGGGAAAAGGCCATTAGATTTGGCCTTTTCCCTTAAGGGATCATTGGTGACTCTGAACAGAGCAGCTGCAGTTGAATGATGAGGTCAGAATCCAGACTACTGAGAGTTAGGAAATAAATGAAAGGAGAGGAATTAGAGGCATCTAGTATAAAGGCTTCCTTGAGGAATTTACCCATGAAGGGAAAGAGACATATCAATCAGTGACTAGTGGGGATAGTCAAATCAGATGAGTGATGTTTCTTTTTTTAAGACTGGGGTAGAGGGGCCAGTTGGGTGATGCAGCAGATAGAGCACAGACCCTGGAGTCAGGATGACCTGAGTTCAAATCCAGCCTCAGACACATAACACTCACTAGCTGTGTGACCCTGGGCAAGTCACTTAATCCCGTTGCCTAGCCAAAAAAAAAAGACTAGGGTAGAAATAGACCTGTTTGTAGGTAGCAAAGAAGGAGCTAGTAGGGAAAAGTGAAGGTTATAGACAGTAAAAATCATTGCAGGGGAAGGGCAGGGAGCAGTGCAACAGAAATAATCAGCTGGAAAATATGGAATCAAGGGTGCATGTTCAAGGGTTCTCATTTGCATGGAGAAAGGCTATCTTCCCATTAGAAATTGGAGTGAAGGAAGAGATAGTGGGGAAAGATAATGGCCAGCATTTATATAACATTTGAAGGTTGGCATGGCACTTTACAAATATTATCTCATTTATCCTCACAACAATCCTGGGAGGTAAGTGCTTTATTATTAGCCCCGTTTTATAGACGAGGAAACCAAGGCTGAGAGAGTGACTTGTCCAGAGACAGATAGTTAGTGTTTGGGGAAGGATTTGAACTCATGTCTTCCTGACAGCAGGTACAGAATTGTATCCACTTCAGCACTCATATATGTTGTGGCTACTGCTGTTTGTCCTGTTCTCGAAGAAGACCTGGAAAGGCTTTAATTTTGAAAGACCAAGGTCACCTACATGTCTTAGTAATGTAAAGGAGGAGGAGAGAAGAGGGAATCTCTCAGGAAATGGCTTCAGTTTTTTCAGTGACATAGGAGGCAAGGTCCAATACTGCGGGAGGTTTGAGGAGAGATACTTGGAAGCATCACCATGGCAAGCGGGACAGTGATTTGTTGAGGGAAGTGTAAAAGGATTGCCTTGAGGATTGCCTCAGCTAAGTGACTGAGATCATATAACATAAATTGTGGGCATCTAGGTGGCACAGTGGATAGAACATCAAGTCTGGTGGCAGGAAGACATGAGTTCAAATCCAGCCTCAGGTATTTACTAGCTGTGTGACCCTGGGGAAGTCACTTAATCCTGTTTGCCTCAGTTTCCTCACATGGAATGAAATGGCAAACCACTCAGTATTTTTACAAGAAAACTACAAATGAGATCATGAAGAATTGGACACAACTGAAATGACTGAACAACTGCAACAAATATAAAATTATAATATATCCAATCAACATGGTATTTTTCTCTAGTGCTGTCCAGCACACCTGAATAAGGAGCAAAGGAAGATGTTGGGAATATTGCTAGGTTGGAGTTTGCCAAGGTGTAATCACTGATAGGACACGTGGGCAAGGGATTCAAGTGGTAAGGAGAATGTAGCCTTGAACAGGTTCACCAAGGGTCCTAAATGGATAAGGAAGGTAAGACAGTGTAGCCAAAGAAAGGATGATGACCCGAGAATTTGGGAGTATTAACTCATTTGATCCTCACAAACATCTTGTGAGATAGGTGCTATTATTGTCTCCATTTTACAAATGAGGAAATTGAGGCTGAGAGACTAGATGCTATTTTTCTTGAGGTCACACAGGTGCTAAGTATCTGAGGAGGGATTGGAATCCAGGTCTTCCTCACTCCACTTCAACGACTCTATCCACTATGTCCCACTTTCTTTCCAAACTCAAACCTAGTGCATCTTCCTACAAAGAACCATTCCTAACCTATCCAATCTTATAATCCTTCCTCCCACCCCAAATTTTCTTTTATTTGTGTTTCATACATACTTTGTATTTGCTTGGACATGTTATTCTAGTGTTTCTTCCCTCCTGCCACCCAGTAAAATGTAAATTCCTAGAGACAAAGTTTTGGTTTTTGTTTGGGCGGAGGGTGAGTTGCCTTTGTATCCCCATCACCTAGTGCCATGCCCAGCACAGAGTAGTAAATACTTATTGAGTTGAGTTGACCTTTAGCAATTGGAGCCAAAGCACACAGATATATGATCTCAGAAACTCCAAATTGCCTGGGGAAATCATTTCCTTAACAACAAGCGTGGAGTTAGAGGAGACCATCTGGGGAATGCCTAGACCAACGCACATGGTAGGTGTTTAATAAATGTTTGTCATTTGATTTATGGCATTTAATTAAAGACATAGAGGTGTAGGGAGGTGATGGCCTCCTTACTCCAGGTTCCTATCAATTAGATGTACAGAGCAGGAGCTGAAATCATCAGATCCTAGGCTTTAAAGTTGGAAGGAACCTTAGAGATCACCTCTTCTGAGGTCTATCTTTGAATAGATGAAGAAATTGAAACCTGGAGAGGTTAAATGACTTGCCTCTTTCCTGGAATCTCCTAATTGGTCTCCCTGCTTCCCCTCTCTCTTCTCATCAAGCCATCCTCCTGACAGCTGGCAAATTAATCTTCATGAGGAAGAGGTCAGAACATGTCAATCCCCCTGCTCTCTATCTTTCAGCGACTCCCCATTGCCTCTTGGATAAACTCCAAACTCATAAGCCTGCCATTTAAAGTCCTCCACAATATGCCCCAAACTTCCCTCCCCAACCTTATTTCCCCCATTCCTCCCCTCCATGCACTCTACCTTCTCTGGCTGTCCCCTATGTCTGAGTTGCCCTCTTTCTTCCTCTCCACCTTTCAGATTCCTCACCTTCCTTCAAGTCTCTTTCTCCATGAAGCCTTCACTAATGACTCCAGTGATCAGTGCTTTCTCTTTCCTCAAAATGCTTTATATTTTCTTCCCTCCATACAAGGTATATCATACTTCTCCCTCAAGAGATTACAAGCTTCCTAAAGGCAGGGGCTGTTTTTCATTTTTATCTTTGTATTCCTAGTACCTAGCCTGTTTTCTTTCATAATAGTGGGAGCTTAATGAATCTTTATTGAATTGGATTCCCCAAGGATAACTAATCAACAAGTATTTACCAAATATCTGTTATGTGCCGGAAACAGTGGTAAAGTGTTAGTCAGTCAACAATCCTTTATTAAGTGCTTGTTGTATACCAAGACTGGCTTTCATTGAATAGCCAATAATAGCCTCTAGCCCAAGCCTCGGTGGCTCGTTGTTCAGGTTTTGATGGCTTAGAATGAGTGTAAATAGCGATTGTTTTCTGTTCTGGCCAGAAAGCATCTTCCCCTCCCAGAGTGATATTTTTGTGATGGTATATTAAGCCATCTTTTGTCTCTACTCTTATCTAGCTCTTACTCATAGAATGGGCTTTGCCTCTGCCAAACTGAGACCTTGGAAAATACTTTAATTTAGGAAGGACAAGGTCACCCACTGCATTCCAGCCTGTTACCAGTAGTTTTGATTTTTGTCTTGCCATTGGGGGCCGGTGACTCTGGAGCAGAGAGTAAAGCTGATGACTTTTCACAACTCTGCCTCACTTAAATCTAAGTCAAGATATTACCCTCAAGATGTCATTGGGCCTCTTCCAGAATGAAAAACAAACAACATTACTGTACCAAGCATTGTACTAAGTGCTAGAAAGATAGTTCCTGCCCTCCTGGAGCTGATGGTCTAAAAGGAGGAAAATTGAAAATTAAAGAAGTCTAAGGAGGATGGAGTAGACAAAGGTACCATGTTCCAGAATGTAATAGAGGAAATTCAGGTGCAGCCTGGAAAGGAATGAAACTCTGTCATGCAAATCACCTTCAGATGTTACAATACACATATAGGTCTATCTCAGTTGATTCTTCCAAAGGAGGAATTGAGCTCTGGATTTGAAAGGTGGAAGAGTGTAGTGCCTTGGGCACTAGACATGGAGTCAGGGAGACCAGAGTTCAAATCCAACTCAACTTCCAAGCTGGGTGACCCTGGGAAGCCTTGGTTTCCTCAAGAATTGATGGCTTCTATCAATATTCATTAGGGAAATTGGTCTATAATTTTCTTTCTCTGTTTCGACTCTTCCCGGTTTAGATATCAGCACCATATTTGTGTCATAAAAGGAATTTGGTAGGATGCTTCTAAGGTCTCTTCCAACTCTAAAACACTGATTCTATGGAAGCCACTAAATATTGTTCAGAGCCAAGTCTAGTGAATACTTCATTATTATCACATTTTCTAGAAGAGGGAACTGAAGCTTCCTCTCCATCCTCAGTCTCCTATTCTATAAAGTGGGATAGTGATAACTGCCTCATATCTTCCCCTTCCCCCAGGTATGCTTCGAAGCTCAAATGATTTCAGTGACAATATGAGGATGTCATAGGACTATTTTGAGGTCCCTTCTAACTCTAGGAACCTGTGTGTTTTTGATATAAATGCAATAAGTGAAAGAAGGAAGGGAATAAACATTTATATAGTGCCTACTATGTGGCAGGCACTATGTTAAGTACTTTGCCGTTTTCATGTCATTTCAGCCTCACAACATTGCTGAGAGGTAAGCGCTGTTTATTATTCCCATTTTGTAGCAAACAGAAGTTAAGTGACTAGCCCTGGATCACACAGCTAGTCAATGCCTGAGGCTAGATTTGAACTCAGGTCTTCCTGACTTTAGGCCCAGCACTCTATTCACTATACCACCTAGCTTTAGAGAACTTCATAAACACTCCACACATTTTATAATTAATAAGGCAGCCTGGTGTGGTGGATAAAGTGCTGGAATGACTTGCAGTCAAGACAAACCTGGGTTCAAATCCAGCCTCTGACACTAACTGACAGTACAACCATGGGCAAATCACTTCATTTCTTTGACCCTCTGTTTCCTAGTCTGTAAAATGGGAATAATGCCCCTAGTACTTAGTTCCTAGTGTTACTGTGAGACTCAAATGACACAGTTAAGGAAAGTGCAGACTGTAAAGCATTATAAAAATATCAGTTATTATTATGACATATTTCTCCCCACTCTAATCCATTGTCCCTTCAGCAGCCAAAGGTATTTTTCCTAAAGCATAGGTCTGACTATGCCACTCTCCTACTCAGTAAACACCAGTAGCTCTCTATTTGCTCCGTGATCAAATATAACATCTTCTGCTTGACATTTAAAGTCCTTCCACCTGACTCCTTCATACTTTTCTAGTGATCAGCACCATACCACTGATACCTGGAACCATTGGTTACAGCAAATGGAGAAGTTTTGAATGCTGTGAATAAGTTCTTTTACTTTGGCAGTATACTTTTCAGGTATGTATATATTGATAATGAGGTTGATGCACACATCGCCACAGATAGCTCAGTGTTTGGGATGCTCAGAAAGAAAATGTAGGAGAGAAAAGGTATTAGATTGACTACCAAACTGAAGTGTCTACAGAGCCATTGTGCTGACCTCACTGTTATATGCCTGTGAAACCTGGATGTTATACCAACACCATGCCAGAAAACTGAATCGCTTCCATTTGAATTGTCTTGGGAAGATTCTGAAGATCACCTGGCAGGATAAGATATTAAACACTGAGGTCCTTTCTCGAACTAAACTGCCCAGCATTCAAATTCTACTGCAGAGAGAGCAACTCCAATGGGCTGGCTACATTGTTCAAATGCTAACAGTAAGCCTGCCTAAAAGACTATTTTATGGAGAACTCACACAGGGCAAGGGCTACCATGGTGGTCAGAAGTTAAATAAGGACACTCTCAAGGTCTCTCTTAAGAACTTTGGAATTGATTGTGTGACATGGGAGACACTGGTTAAGGCGTGCCCGCATCAGAAAAGGTGCTGTGCTCCAAGAGCAAAGCAAAATTGAAGTAACTCAAAAGAAATACAAGATGGGCAAATTTAGAGAATCCACCCCCAAGGTTCACATGGACTATATGTACCCAACCTGTGGTAGAGCTTTCTGAGCTCATTTGGGTCTGATCAGCCACAGTCAGATGCATTGTAACTTGACTCTAACACAGTGATGTCATTTTGGTCCTCATCAAGAATGAAGAACAGCAACCAACCAATCAAATGATTTTGCACTTTACTCCTTTCCATGAACTCTAAAATATAGCCACTCTTACCTATTTGCTGTGCCAATTCTCATCTTTTCCCTTTGTCCTGTCTGTTCTCCATGTCTCAAATGCCCTCCCTCCTCATATCTACATCTAATTTCCTGGGTATCCTTTAAGACTCAGTCAAAATTCTACCTTCTACAGGAGGCCTTTTTCTGTTCCCTTTCCAAACCTAGCTGCTAGTGCCTCTTCCAATGAAATTACCTTTTATCTACTCTACTTATGTCCTATATGCCCTTGCTAATGGTCATGTCTGTCTTCCCTGTTAAACCATCAGCCCCTGGAAGGCAGGAACTGTTTTCACCTTTCTTTGTATCTACAGCAATTTGAACAGTGCCTGAGGGCACATAGTAGGTGCTTAATAAATTTTTGACTGACTTACATAAAGTATTATTATTATTATTATATGCTCCTTGACATGAAGAACTATGTAAGTTCTTAGTCTTTTTTTGTTTGTTTGTTTCAAGGATTCCTTTGTCAATCTGGGAAAGCCAATGGATTCCTTCTCATGATGATTTTTTAAAAATTCATGATTGAAAGAAATACTAAATTTAGGGGAGAAGGTGTTGTTGTTCAGTCATGTCCAGCGCTTCATGTCCCCATTTGGAGACTTCTTGGCAGAGATACTGGAGTGGTTTGCCTTTTCTTTCTCCATCTCATTCTACAGATGAGGAAACTGAGGGCAAAGTGACTTGACCAGGGTCACACAGTTAGTAAGTGTCTGAGGCCAGATTTGAACTTACAAAACATGAGTCTTACTGACTCCAGGCCCAGCACTCTATCCAGTGCACCACCTAGCTGCCCTTAAATTCCAGTTAGAGGTTGGTAAAAATAAAGATGTCATTTTTTCCCATCCACGTTGATGGACCCCCTGAAATCTGTCCACAGACTCCTTCTGTTGACCCTAAAGTAGGAACCTCTGGAATAATATATAACAATTACATTTATGTAGTATATTATACAATGACATAATTTTGCATATAGTTTGCATATGCTTATATATATATATATATATATAGATATATAGATATATAAATTGTATCACCCAATAGAATGTAAGCTGCTGGAAGGTAGCTTTGGTCTTTGCATCTTCAGTGTCCAACATAATGCGTGCAATGTGCAGTAGACACTTAATAAATGAGTTCTGTTTGATTAAGATTTATGAAATGTTCTGCACACATTCTCATCAGAACCAAATAGCAGCCCTGTAAAGTAGCTGCTATAAGCATTATTGTCCTCTTTTTTTGCAAATGAGGAAACTGAGGCAAAATAATTTGACCATGAGAACACATTAAATCTCCACTTATATTTGGTATTTATGATACAGAGATACACGTAACAGTCTCAGATTTGGAAGATATCTCAGTAGGCCCCTAGTCCAATCTATGAATTGGATAAGAATGCCCACTATAACCTCTCAACAAGCAATCATCCAAACTCTGATTAAAGACCCTAAATGAGGGGAACCTACTACCTCCTGAAGGAAGAAAATTAGCATTTATTAAGCCCTCCTATATGTCAGGCATTATGCTAGATACTGTGGCCACTCATTATACTTTGGGATAACTAGGATATTATTCCTGAGCCTTCTCTGAGGAGTCTCTCTTTGATCCCCCTGCCCCAAACTGCCAGTGGCCTCCTTCCCTACCTGTTAGTTATGTGTCTTTATTCTCTTTATGTTTATTTCTACAAATGCATTTATATATACATATTTTTTGTTGTTGTTCAGTTGTGTCTGACTCTTCGTGATCTCTTTTGGGGTTTTCTTAGCAAAGATAATGGAGTAGTTTGCCATTTCCTTCTCCAGCTCATTTTACAGATGAGGAAACTGAGGCAAACAGGCTTAACTGACTTGCCCAAGGTCACACAGCTAGCAAGAGTCTGAGGCCAGATTTGAACTCAGAAAGATAAGTCTCCTGATTCCAAGCCCTGTGCTCTATCCACTGTGCCACTAGCTGTCCCCCATATGACTATATACACACAATATTTATAAGTATATATATAATATAGTAAGTATATACTTAATAACAATATGTTAAATGTAATTTCTATATTAAATTTACCTATATACATATTATATCATTTAATTTATATCTATACATATTATATTTATAATTCCCTATTGGAATATAAACTCCTGGGAGGGAGGGTTAAATACTATTTCATCTCATGTTTCTTAGTATTTATATTCCCAGGACCTAGTTCGGAGCCTGGCAAGTGGTTGGTACTTAATGAATACTTGTTGATTGATTTGTTGATTAATTGATCCATCAAGCCTGAATTTGCCCCTCTGCAAATTTCACTTATTGTTCCTGGTTCTGCCCCCTCAACATAGCTGACCTTCATGTCCATCTCACTGCCAGATGCACTCCAAAGGAAGAATGAGTTCCTCGATTTTTGCTGGTTGAAGCTCAGGGTTCAGCTCATACCTGTATTTTTCTGCTTCAGGGGTGCTGACAGGGATTTTTCAGGGGCATACAAGAAGACCTTTCTGCATGTTCAGTGAAGGCATAATATGACAGGTCTAACCTTCACCCTTCTCATCCTACCAACCAACAGGAAGTTTAAGGCCTTATTTCTTGTCAGAAAAAGTGACTTCATTATCTTTAGCCCTTTGACAAAGAAGAGACAAGCCTGGATTTGAAATCCCTCTATTTCACCATCGTCCAAGGTGGTAGCTTCGGTCTTGGCAGATGACCTTAGGCAAGAGACTTGTTAAACTGAGCCAGAGAATACAGGGCATCAGCTCTGACAGGCTGCTTTTAGGACCTACTGCTCTATATCTGTGTCCATCAAAGCTGAAACAATTAAGCATTAAGAAGATGCTGGCAGAGAAATCAGAATAACCCAGAGAACAATCTGCATTATGGCTACAACAATTTAAATGAAATGCTCATTAAGAGGGAGCCAAATTATGAGTAACTGAAAAAACTGTGCTGATCTTAGAGGAAAGATAAGAAAATGGGCTACTTTTCTCACATCAGAGAGACAGGAGAGGATGTTGTATTCATCGTCACTGTGTCAGGGATTTCTGCATAATTGTTTTTCTTTGATTACAAAGGAAACATTGATCTGGGAAGTGGGTACTCTGAAAAGGGAGTCATTAGCAATAAGAGTAGCTAGGAAGGACCTCCTGCAGAAAGTGGGCTTTGAGTTGAATCTTGAAGGATGCCAGGGTAATCAAGAGGTAGGGGTGAGGGAGCACAGCATTCTGGGAATGAGGGATAACTAATGAAAAGGAACAGAGCGGAGACATGGAGTGACCTCCTTGAGGAAAACCAAGCAGACTGATGCAGCTGGATTGTTGCATATGGAGGAGAGTTAAGTCTAAGAAAAATGGAAAGTTTAGAAGAGGCTTTGTAATAAAGGGCTTTAAATGCCAAATGGAGGATGCTGGAGGCAATAGGAAGTCAACTGAGAGAGGTCTCTGTAAGTGGAGAGAAGGGAATGTTCAAGAGATGTTTTAAGGGTAGGCAGGACAAGGTTTGGCAATGGGTTGGCTAAGTAGTATGATTGCAAGTGAGAAATTGAGATCGACACCAAGATTGCAAGGTTGGGTGATTTGGAGGATGGTGGTGTCCTTGACAATAGTGGGAAAGTTGAGAAGAAAGGAAGGCTTGGGTGGGGTGGAGAACCTGCAGCTTCAAAGCCACATTTGGCCTTCTAGGTCCTTGGGTGCGGCCTTTTGATTGAGTCCAAATTTCCCAGAACAAATGCTTTTATTAAGGGGATTTGTTCCGTGAAGTTTGGATTCAATCAAAGGGCTGCACTTGAGGATCTAGAGGGCCACATACAGTCTTAAGGCCACAGGTTCCCCACCCCTGGAACCCTACTCTGTTGTACTGAGAGGTACATTGGTTCTGTTGCCTGAGATCCTGAGTTTGAATCCTGATTTATCCTTGACTTTTGCCTTTGCACAAGCTGCCCTTCATGCCTGGAATATATTCCCTCTTCCCTTCTGCCTCTTGAGAATTTCTAGTTTTCCTTAAAGCTCATCTCAGATGGCATCTCCTAAATGAGATCATTCATGCTCTTCCCAGCTACTAATACCTTTCTACTTCCTCCACCCAAAAAAAAAATCCAGGGTAGCCAAGGGTTGGATTAGAACACTTCCTGGGGTAGGGAAAGGAAATGTATATTCTCTGGCCCTTAGCATAAGGCCATGCACAACCAGGGGCTCCTGGCTGGTCCTTGGGACCTGTGATGCACTGGAAAGGCTTGTGTCAAAAACAACTGGTGACTGGGCCATAATGAGCAAGGGGAAATGGTTTTGAATCTCTTTCAAGATAACCCCTTTGTTGGAATCCAGGCAAAATCAAATCTTCCTTAGTAATAATTACCCTAGCCCCTCTTCAGATTTTGGAACAGGAGAGGAAGAAAGGGTCACTATCTCATCATCAAATTCAATTCAGACACAGTCTCATTCATATCTCACAATCCGAATAATTCCATGTCCTTACCCATCATTCTCCTCTGTGCTTATAAACTCCATCTTGAGCCTCCACCAGCTCTACCTAATAACTCCCCTAAAGCTGCCTGTCATGGTTCTTTCCTACCAGTGACCCCAAGTCCACGGTCAGGGCACCTAGGAACTCTAGGAAGTCTGTTCCAGGACAAGCAAAGACCTCTAGAAGTTGAGGAATTGTGGTTTTGCATTAATGACCACTGCTGGGTCCAGTGAACTGAGGCACTTGCTCCTCTCCCTTCTCCGCTAAAGGAGTCCTCATGTAACTGATTCAGGTGATCTGGGTTCAATGAAGGGGGGAGCTTTACCACCTAAAAGAAAGGTTAGGCTCCCTTTTCTTACACTCTCCCACTCACATCCCTCATTCTAATTCCCTGGTGAAAATTTAATTAAGACTTAGGTTTGCTCTCACGCCTAAGGTTTCTCAAAACATGGGTAGTTGAAAGGTGATCAGTACATAATATGAATCAGTGTTTTTTTGTAAATAGTATTTTTTCCAATTACATATGAGGGTAATTTTCAACGTTCGTTTTTATAAGATTTTGAGTTCCAAATTTTTCTCCCACCAATTTCCCCTTCCTAAGATGGTAAGCAATCTGATATAGGTTATATATGTTAAATCATATGAAACATTTCCACATTAGTCATGTTGTGAAAGAAGAAACAGAACAAAAGGGGGAAAAACATAAAAAAGCAAAAATAGTATGCTTGGATCTGCATTCAATCTCCATAGTTCTTTCTCTGGATATGAACAGCATTTTCCATCATGAGTCTTTTGGAATTGTCTTAGATCATTGCATTGCTGAGAAGAGCTAATTCTATCAAAGTTAGTCATTGCACAATGTTGATGTTGCTGTGTACGATGTTCTCCTGGTTCTGTTCACTTCACTCAGCATCAATTCATGTAAGTCTTTCAAGGTTTTTTCTGAAATCTGCCTGCTCATCATTTCTTATAACACAGTAGTATTCCATTACATCCATATACCACAACTTGTTTAGTCATTCCCCAGTTGATGGACATCCCCTCAATTTCCAATTCTTTGCCACCACAAAAAGAACTGCTATAAATATTTTTGTACATGTAGGTCCTTTCCCCTTTTTATGATCTCTTTGGAATACAGACCTAGAAGTGGTATTGCTGGGTCAAAGGATATGCACAGTTTCATAGCCCTTTTGTCATGGTTCCAAATTGCTCTCCAGAATAGTTGGATCAGTTCACAACTCCACCAACAATGAATTAGTGTTCCAATTTTCCTACATCTTCTCCAACATTTATCATTTTCCTTTTCTGTTATATTAGTCAATCTGATAGGCATAAAGTGGTACCTCAAAGTTGTTTTGATTTGCATTTCTCTAATCAATAGTGATTTAGAGCATTTTTATATAATTATAGATAGCTTTAATTTCTTCCTCTGAAAACTGCCTGTTCAAATCCTTTGACCATTTATCAATTGGGGAATGACTTGTATTCTTATAAATTTGACTCAGTTCTCTATATATTTGAGAAATGAGGCCTTTGTCAAAAATACTTGCTTTTTTGTTCACTAGCTTTCTGCTTTCCTTCTAATCTCAGTTGCGCTGGTTTTATTTGTGCAAAAACTTTTTTTAATTTAATGTAATCAAAATTATCCATTTTGCATTTCATAATGCTCCCTATCTCTTGTTTGGTCAAAAAATTCTTCCCTTCTCCATAGATATGATAAGTAAATTATTTCTTGCTCTCCTAATTGACTTTTGATATCACCTTTTATATCTAAATGCATCAGGTTTGAGACAGGCATTTATTCCTTACCAACAATAAAAAATGCATAGCACAAGACACACATGTACATTGGCAGAAAGAGGCAGTACTGTTAATACTCTGCTGGGGAGTTTAGACCTAAACCTCATCAGACTATAAAGCAGTTTTAGGGACTACTGTATAGGCATGATGCATTACACCTCAGCTTTGCACTGTTTTCCTCCCAATAGAAATCTTTTGACAAGCTGGGTTGCAGCTTGGGCTCATCCTCTTTTTGGTGGTTGGTCATCTACTCCAAAAGTTGGAAAGCAATTCCCAGGGACTCCTCTATTTCCTGTCAATCAGCTCCTTTCAAAGTAGCCAGGATCTCTGAACCTCTCAAACTCAAAAGGTATCCTCCAAGCCTGGATAAATCCATTCTAGGATTGATACTTGTTCACCTGAGAACAGACTTGCCTAGGTAAGACAAGGACATTAGTTGTCATGTGCTCATGGCCACATGGTGGCCAAGGAGGGGATAGGGTGAGTTTTCCTTCTCCCTACCCCTCACAGGAAGTTCCAGAACTACAAGACACCACCTAGTGAGTCAAAGGAAGAGAGAACAATGGGTGGTTTCCCCATTTTACGAAAATCCACCGAGTGGACCCTATTTCTGCTCATCATCTCAAAGTGCTAAGCTCCCTCAACACTGAGTCACACACTTAGGGCAGTCAGAAGCAGGAAAGACAGCCCTGCACCTGCTTGGTTCAACCTAACCACCACTACCACCACCACCACACCCACCCATCCAGTTACACTTAGATAGTTTCTCCTACTAGAAGACAGGTACCTGGGACCTTCAAGGCTTCAGTAATCATTCCTCTATGAGAGAGGGAAAAGGAGGACTAAATCTTGTATGTATTTTTTTTTAATTTGCACATTAGTCATGTTGTAAAGAAGAATTGGAATCAATAGGAGGAACTATGAGAAAGAAGAAACAAAAGAAAAGAAAAGAAAGAGCAAAGAGTATGCTTCAATCTGCATTCAAACTCCATAGTTCTTTCTCTAGATGGGGATAGCATTTTCCATCATTATACTTTTGGAGATGTCTTAGATCTTTGCATTGCTGAGAAGAGCTAAGTCTATCAAAGTTAGTCATTGCACAAGGTGGCTGTTACTGTGTACAATGTTCTCCTGGTTCTGCTCACTTCACTAGCATCAGTACATACAAGGCCTTCCAGGTTTTTTTGAAGTCTGTTTGCTCATCGTTTCTTATAGCACAACAGTATTCCATTACATTCATATGCCACAACTTGTTCAGCCATTCCCCAGTTGATGGGCATACCCTTAATTTCCAATTCTTTGTCACCACAGAAAGAGCTGCTATAAATATTGTTGCACATATGAGTCCTTTTCCCATTTGTATGATCTCTTTGGAATACAGACCTAGTAGTGGTATTACTGGATCAAAGGGTATACACATTTTTATAGTCTGTTGGGCATAGCTCAAATTGCTCCCCAAAATGGCTGGATCAGTTCACAACTCCACCAACAATGTATTAGTGTTCCAATTTTCCCACATCTTCTCCAACATTTATCATTTTCCTGTTTTGTCACATTAGCCAATCTGATAGGTGTGATGTGGTACCTCAAAGTTATTTTGATTTGCATTTCTCTAATCAATAGTGATTTAGAGCGTTTTTCATATGACTATAAACAGCTTTAATTTCTTCATCTGAAAACTGCCTGTTAATATCCTTTGACCATTTATCAATTGGGGAATGACTTATATTCTTATAAATGTGACTTACTTCTCTCTATATTTTAGAAATGAGGCCCTTATCAGAGACACTGGTTGTAAAAATTCTTTCCCAGTTTTCTGCTTCCCTCTTCGTTGCATTGGCTTTATTTGTGCAAAAACTTTTCAATTTAATGTAATCAAAATTATCCATTTTGAACTTCACAATGCTCTCTCTCTCTTGTTTAGTCATAAATTCTTCAGTTCTCCATAAATCTGACAGGCAAACTATTCCTTGCTCTCCCAGCTTTTTGCTCTCAGCCTTTATATCTAAATCATGTACCCATTTTGACTTTATTTTGGTATAGGGTATAAGATTTTGGTCTGTGCTTAGTTTCTGTCATACTCTTTTCCAGTTTTCCCTGCAGTTTTTGTCAAATAGTGAGTTCTTATCCCAGAAGCTGGGGTCTTCGGGTTTATCAAACAGTAGATTGCTACTGTCACTACTGTGTCTTTCCACCAATCCATCACTCTATTTCTTAGCCAGTACCAAGCAGTTTTAATGATTGCTACTTTATAGTACAATTTAAGATCTGGTTTGGCTAGGCCACCTTCCCCTGCATTTCTTTTCATTAGTTCCCTTGATATTCTGGACTTTTTGTTCTTCCAGATGAATCTCATTATTACTTTTTCTAGCTCTATAAAACAATTTTTTGGTAGTTTGATTGGTATGGCACTGAATAAGTAAATTAACTTAGGTATAAACCTTGTACGTATTTTGTAAATGCTTTTATGTGTGCATGTCTCCCCCCCCTCAAAAGAACGTAACCTCCATGAGGGCAGGGACTGTTTCATTTTTGTCATGAAACTTAGTTGTAAGTTTGATAGGTCTTAGTACCTAACACAGTTTTGTGTTTGTAGTAAATAGTACTTAGCATATAGGGGAAGGTTTAATACACATTTATTGATAGACTGACTGACCTTAGGTGAGTAACTTATCATCTCTAAGCCTCAATTTCCTCATCGGTACAATAAAGGGGTTGGACTAAACATGACCCCAAGGTTCCCTTCAGCTTGAAATCCTGATAGCTGATGTTCACATACAGGGTTTGCTGGTAAAAGTTTAACTGACTCTCTGAAAATGCAAGATAAATATTTAAGTTTAGATTGCATTATTAACATTTTCTCCATCACTTTCTTAAGTCCAGACAATCAACAAAACAATAAATCAAGCCCTGATTTGAAGCATTTTTGACTTCTGAGGGGTAAACGCTGGCACTGAACATTTAATAATCAGGTTCTCACCGGCTCCAACATAACCTGGAAGATTCATAAAGGGATTTACATATATTATCTCATTTGAGCCTCACAATAACACTGGGAGGTGGGTGTTACAGGTATTATCATGCCCATTTTACAGAGAAGGAAACTGAAGCTCACTGAGGTTAAGTAATTAACTCAGGATCACACAGCTAGTAAACATCAGAGTGGGGTTCAACTTAGGTCCTCCTGACTCCAAATCCAGCCCCCTGCTCACTCTACCACATTGCCTCTTGGTATCATGAGCCAGTCTGTAAAGCATTAACAAATCATGGATCCTAAGATGGACGTGTTCAGGCTTGGAAGACACCTTCTGAGTTTGAGATTTTAGAGATCCTAGCTACTTCAGAAGGGGTCAATTGGCCACAAGTAGAGGAATCCCTATACTCTCTCTCACTTTTGGAGAAGATGACATCAGCAAGAGGTTGGCCTCTCTGTTAATATTTGTCAGACCTCATCATCTCACACCACCCTTTTCTGTTGTACAACTTGGATATCCAAAATGTTGACTGTTTGGCCAGCATGTTTGGTTTTTCAGTCATCCATCTGAGAAATGGGAATAATCTTTGCTTTATGGAAGGATGAGGACCAACCACTATCCTTCCCTAAAACAGCATGGCACGATGTAAAGAGAACTGCTCTGTATGGAGTCAAAGGACCTGAATTCAAATTCTGCCTCTGGAACATATTACTTGTGATCTTGGACTTTAGTTTCCTGATTTATAAGATGTGAGTTCTTGGAAACTCTGAGGTCCCTTCCAGCTCTACGTCTGTTATACTGAGAGTATCTTGTGATACTCTCCTGCTTAGTGCCTGTGTGACCTTAAGTAAGTCAATTCCCCTCTCTGGGCCTCAGTTTCCTCATCTATAAAATGGCGGGATTTGGCTAAGGAATCTCTACGTTCCCTTCTAATGTCAGCTATTTGAATTCTTTAAATGGCTTTTAATTATTGAGTTCTGAGCACACACTCTTATTGACAATACCAAGCTTTACTCCACTCTTGATCAAATGGAATAACATTTGTGCAGGTCTTATCACAGTGACTGACAGCAGATTCTTAATAAACCCTTGATCACATGAGAGAAATGTTGTGCTATGTAGCTACTGTGAAAGACAAGGGGACATCAACTCCCTGGAGCACCTACTTTAACCCTTCTGAATTCACCAAATGGATGCCATTTGGGGGTTATTCATTACCATTTGTAAACAATATCTCCAAATGAAGCCTGGAATTGATTTAGCTGAATTAAATCCTTTAAGAGTCATTTGAATGGTAAAGAGCTTCTGATAGGTAAGTAGTCATGTAAGTATCCATTATTTTTCTGGGGCAGACCTTGATCTTGGACTGAATTTCCCTACCAGAATCTGAGAGTTGGAATGGACCTCAAATTTCAAACACTCCATCATATCTCTGTATCTTACAATCATAGGGTCATATATTTTAGAGAGAAGGAAGCTGAGGCTTACAGAGATTAAGTGATTTCCCTAGGATCGTGCAGTTGTACAGGATTTTGGAAGCCTGCCCTTTTATTCTACACATCACCTGTATGAGGTGTATGAGGTATTCAGGAGGACTAGCACCTCTGGTGTGAGGACTTGTCAAGTCTTTTTCTTTTTCTTTTGTTGTTGTTGTTGTTGCTTTTTGGTGAGGCAATCAGGATTAAGTGACTTGCCCAGGGTCACACAGCTAGTAAATCTGAGGCCAGATTTGAACTCAGGTCCTCCTGACTCAAAGGCCAGAGCTCTACCCACTGCACCACCTAGCTGGTCCTGTCAAGTCCTTTGCAGGGCTGCTCATCCACCT
Source organism: Vombatus ursinus (assembly GCF_900497805.2). NCBI lineage: Eukaryota > Metazoa > Chordata > Mammalia > Diprotodontia > Vombatidae > Vombatus > Vombatus ursinus. The sequence goes on along the minus strand of NW_020954713.1, from coordinate 5,512,434 downwards.
TGATTCACCCAGTTCTCACGTGGGGCTCCAAGAAGCTGCAGCATGCACAGTGGTCATACCTGGTAAACATCTTGGCAGATGGGTTAACCAGGTTGTGGGTAACCAACAGGCGTCAAACCTGTCGGTGATCTAGGAATATGTCCACCCCAAATATGCAAAGACTTCCCCCAGTGGAATGGACAGATGAGAACAATTTGTCCCAACAGCCAGGAAGGTGGCCAAAGCTGTCACTGTGGAGCTCTTAGAGCTTGGTTAGGCATCAAAGGCACCAAGGTCATCCAGTGCATCCCAGTCCATCGCCAGTCATCTTGACTTTTGTCTTGCCATTGGACTTTGATGACTCTGGAAGAAAGAGTGAGGTTGACAATTTTATGTAAGTCTACCTCACTTAAATCCAATTCACACACAAGTCAAGACATCATCCATGATACTATTGTCCTTTTCAAAAATGAAGGACAAACAACAACAACAACAGATCGCCTAAGGTCACAAATCTAATGTCAGAGGCAGGATTGAAACAAAGGTCTTCCTGCTTCTAAACCTCCATCCCCTATACTGCGCTGTGCACAAGCCTCTGTACTAGCAACTGCTTTTCTTAATTAAGTTCATTGGTATGGCCTGTTGTCGATGAACCCATGCTTTCTCTTTATGATCGTTGCTTCCCTTTCTAGCTGCCCACAAGCTACCCCTTTAATAATGCTTGTAAGAAATTTGCAACAGGCCTGTAGTTTGAAGAATCCACCATCTGCTCATTTTTTGAAACTCAGTAATTATTTTCCATTCAGCCCCTCCATGTTTAGACATAGCTGTAGCTTCTATCCTCTTTAAAATCAGCAGGTTGCTCTGTTACTTTTCAGTTATCCTGGCTGAACCCAAAGCAAGTTATGCAGCCTAATTAGCAGTTGGTTTAACACATTCCCTGATCACTACTACAAACCATTTGTTAGGAACAAACAATAAATTTTAAGCTTCTCTCCTGTAGCAATAGACCTCTGGAGGCTCTAAGCTGGTTAAAAAAAATCCTGCCAGAGGAAAGCACAATTCCACACCAGATGACCCAAAGGACCTAGCCGACAGTACACTAGCCACTTCATTGAGTGCCAGCTACCTTCCCAACATCTCCAAACAGATGCTACAGCATCTATAGCTACAGCCCAAATTAGAACTCTCATTAGAGAGACTATTGGACTAACTTTATTTGGTTAGCACTAGGGAGCCATTGAAGGGTTCTGAGGAAAAGAGTGACAGCACTGGGGAATATGGAGGATGCAGGAGAGGGAGAATGGAACCAGAGAGACTATTCCAAGAAGAGATGTTAGGAGACTACTATGTTAGTTCAGGTAGGTGGCAATGAGGATCTAAGGTAAGCATCAAAATGCAGTTAGGTGGCAGGTCAGAAAGAACAATTCCCTGAAGCCCTGAGTCCAAGTCCTAAGTCCAGGACTTCCTAGTTCTAGTCAGTCAGTCACTCAGTCAACAAACATTTGTTAAATGCCTATTTAACATCCTTCTCCTGGAAGATGGTCATCTACCTGAGAGCCAGTGTGACTTCAGAAAGGTCTGAGGAATGGTCAATGTGGTGTTTACAGCCATCCAACTCCAGGAGAAATGTCAGGAGTAGAATAGAGGTCTGTACACAATGTTTGTAGATCTTACCAAGGCCTTTGATAGTGTCAGTCATGAGGGCTTATGGAAAATTATGTCAAAATTTGATTTCCCAGAGAAGTTCATCAGCATTGTACATCACTTTCATGACAGCACACTTGCCTGGGTTCTGGATAATGGACAATGCTCTAGTGCTTTCCCAGTCACCAATGGAGTGAAACAGGCCATGTGCTTGCTCACATGCTTTTTAACATAATGTTTTCAGCCATATTGTCAAATGCTTTCAATGAGGAAGAACATGGTATCGAAGTCAGTTATAGTACTGATGGTAAATTCTTCAACTTGAAAAGTCTACAAGCCAAGACCAAAGTGGAGGGAGTGTTGGTACATGACCTTCTGTTTGCAGATCATTGTGCACTCAATGTAGCCTCTGAAGCTGAGATGCAACAAAGTATGGATCAATTCTCTACTGCTTGTGCTAATTTTGGCCTAACAATTAACACCAAGAAAACGCAGGTGCTTCATCAGCCACAACCACACCATCCATACATGGAACCATCAGTTACAGCAAAGAGAGAAGTTTTGAATGCTGCGGATAAATTCGCTTACCTTGGCAGGACACTTTCAGGGATGTATATATTGATAATAAGGTTGACACATGCATTGCCAGAGCTAGTTCAGTTTTTGGGATGCTCTGAAGGAAAGTGTGGGAGAAAAGAGGTATTAGACTGACTGCCAAACTGAAAGTCCACAGAACCATTGTGCTGACCTCATTGTTGTATGCCTATGAAACCTGGACAGTATACCAGCACCATGCTAGGAAACTGAATCTCTTCTATTTGAATTGTCTTAGGAAGATTCTGAAGATCACTCGGCAGGATAAGATACCAGACACTGAGGTCCTTTCTTGAACTAAACTGTCTAACATTCAAACTCTACTGCAAAGAGCACAACCCCAAAGGACTGGCCCATTCTTTGGTGTTTGAATGCCAAACATACGTTTGCCTAAGACTATTTTTATGTAGAACTCACACAGGGCAAGCACTCACATGGTGGTCAGAAGAAGTGATACAAGGACACTGTCAAAGTTTCTCTGAAGAACTTTGGAATTGATTATGTGACATGGGAGACACTGGCACAGGACCACTGGTTAAGGCATGCCCACATCAGAAAAGGTGCTGTGCTCTTTGAGCAAAACAGAATTGAAGTACCTCAAAAGAAATATGAGATATGAAAATTTAGAGAATCCACCCAAATGTTGACATGGGCTATCTGTGCCTGACTATTAGTGGCAGAGCATTCTGAGCTCTTATTGGGCTGATGAGCCACAGACGGACTCACTGGAACTTGCCTCTCCCATAGTGATGCCATTTTGGTCCTCTTCAAGAACAAAAGACAACAGCCAATTATGTGTGTCATGGGCACTGTGCTAAGTGCTGGGAATACAAAGAAAAGTAAAAGACATTCCCTATTCTCACAAAGTTCACTAATGGGGAGACAAGGTGCAAACAACTATGTTCGAGCAAGCTATAGACAAGATAAATTGGAGAAAATCAATGAAGGGAAAACTCTAGTTTTAAGAGGGATCCAGAAAGGCTTCCTGCAGAAGGAGGGATTTTACCTGGGACCTGAAAGAGACCAGGAGGCCAGGAGATGAAGCTGAGAAGAGAGAACATTCCAGGCATGGGGAACAGTCAGGAAAAATGCCCAGTCCCAGCTCCTTAAGACATGTGAAGATACCTTTTCTACCCTATGTCTTCAGATTGGTTATAGACCCTGATGCTGGTCAGCCAAGCCAGCAGCAGGATAAGGTGGAAAAATATTGTATTTGTGGTCAGAGAACAAGTCATTTTCCCTTTTATGAGCAGAGTTTCCTAATCTATAAAATTAGGACATTGAACTAGGTGATCTTTCATGCATATCCTTTCCAACTGTATCTATTGAGCTAGGTAGTGCAGTAGATAGAGTACTGAGCCTGGAGTCAGGAAGATTCATCTTCCTGAGTTCAAATCTGGCCTCAGACTCTTACTAGCTGTGTGACCCTGGGCAAGTCACTTAACCCCTCCATTTTGTCATCTGTAAAATGAGCTGGAGAAGGAAATGTATCTCCATTCCAGTATCTCTGCCAAGAAAACCCCAAAAGGGGACACAGCTGAAAAACTAAATAAAAATGTGCCATTCACTATTTAGGAAGGTCAGGGCAGAGACAAAAGAGAGAGAAGGCCAGCAGAGAGATGAAAGAGATGACCCCCTATGTCCCTTTGTTTTTCTTATTTATTTTGGTAGGAAATTCCTCTCAAGACCTTTTGCAATGAAAACCTCTTCCCTTATAATCATACTAATAATTGGCATATCTATTGTACAAAATTGATTTCCCCAAACAATGCTATGAAGCAGCTATCAAGATCATCTATTTTACCAGAAAGAAACTGAACTTTAAAGAGGTTGTGATTTACCCAAGATCATACAGTTGTAATTAGCAAGGCTTGGATATGAAGGTCACGAGGAGGGTGTCAGCATACTCCTGTAATCCCATTTACTGAAAAGGCTGGTGGATCCCTTGAGGTTGGGAGTTCTGTGGGCAAGGCCACTAGGGTAAGCTTGGCATCAATATTCTGATACCTAGGAGCCAGGGACTACCAGGTTATCAAGGAAGGGAAAATGGCCAAGTCAAAAACAGAGCAGGTCAAAGGTCCTGTGATGATCAGTAGTGGGACTGGGCCCATGAGTAGCCCCTGCACTGGGTGAGATGGGAGACCCAGTCTTACAAACACAATATAAAGCAAAACCTAGGGGTCAAACATTGATGTTTTGACTCCAAAACCAGGAACCTTCCATTCCTACTACTACTCCTAAGAAGAAAACAAACATGCCATGAAAATGGATATTAATACCACATAGTTAATTTAATGGGCAATCTGGCATCATAGGATAAAAGACTAGAGCTGAGGAAATGAGTTTAAATCCCACCTCTAACACTCCCTACCTATGTGACCTAGGAGAAGGCGCCATACCTTTCTGGGCCTCCGTTTCTTCCTCTTTATTTGTTTAATAGTTGCAATCAGTGTATTAGAAGAGATGATTGATTGGGCATCTGCAATGCTGACTTCAACTTCTACACCTGGTTCAATGCTGAGAGAAGTGATCTGTTTAACAACTTCAGAAGGACTGTGCAAATCAATAAGGTGTTTGTGGATTCTCATTTAGATCCGATCCCAAGTCTTTGAACCTTCACCACAAGGAGTTTCTCTAGTTGTGGTTAGAAGTGTCTTAGTGGGCATTTGAACAGGTCCCTTGACTTTCAAGTTCTTTTCTTTGGCTCCTCTAATTAGGTCAGCACACATTTTCTTGAGGGATTTCATATTGCGGCTGGTGAGGGTGACTCAGAGCCAGTGAATGGTCACTTCGGGCTCCACAAGTGTCTTGCGGGTGTCTTTGAATGTCGGGGCAGTGGGCTGACTTCCTGACCGACTTATTCCTCAGTGAGAACAAACAGCAGTGAGTAGGAGGAGGAGAGGCAGGGACCGCTGACTCCATCTGGCTGCAGCAGTGATACCTTCACCAAAGATCTCATTTCTACCTCTTTAAAAGGAGACCAATAACACCAATAACTACCACCTTTAAAAGGAGACCAATAACACCAATAACACAATAACCTGTACCTATACATCACAGAGTTATTGTAATGAGATAGATAATGGATGTGAAGACTTCTACAAACTATAAGGAAAAAAAATTCATGGAACTGTCAATTATTACCATTATTCCAAGTCTTGGAGATTCTCTTGGGTAATACTCTTGGGTATCTATTGTGTTTCCTCTCTAAAGGCACTGGGAGCTTCAGATAGCTGGGAATCCCTAGAATGTAAGCTCCTCCAGGGCAGGAACTGTTTTGTTCATTGTCTTTATGTTCCCAGTTATAACCTAGTGCTTAGGACCTAGGAGGTACTTTTTAAATGCTCATGGCTCATTTAATTTTGTCTTTGAATCCCCAGCTTTCAGTATAGGGCCCAGCACAAAGTAAGTGCTTGATACATGCTTGTGATTGCTTAATTCATTGATTCATTGATTGATTTCTGGCATTCTGCCTACTGTTATTTAGACATTTTATTTTTCATTAAAATATTAAAACTAGAAAAAAAGGATTCTCCCAAAGGAGCAGTTCTATAAAAACACACAACCAAGGTCACTATCAAATTGAATAAGGGCTAATGGTGAAAACCCATTAACAGCGTAGGGGCTTTGGTGGAACAGTAATCAAACCAGCTGAGATGAATAATAAGCTCATTCATCTTTGCATATGGATACCTCAAGATTGACCTGTGGTTCAGAGGAAAAAAAGACTTCAATCTCAATTCTGCTCCTAGCCACCTATGTAACCCAGGGCAAATCAATTCCCTCCTCTGTGGCTCAGTTTCCTCATCTGTAAAGTGAGGGGGCTGGACTATATGGTCTCAGAGGTTCCTTCGGGTCTCAATCTCCGATCTCAATCTGTGACTCCTCCCAGGGACATTTGTCTTTTAGGGGCAGATCTCTGACGAGCCCTCATCTACAATGAATGTTTGGGCCACTGCCTAGGCAATGTGTCCACCACCTTCCCTCTCCCTTTTCCTTTCCTTGGAGCTCTGTTTCACCAGGCAGATCAATTTTCAGTGGAAATTAAGACTAATTTTCTACTCCAGTGCATTACCCTGGTGATCCAAATGAGAAGCCTGTCCAAATGTCATTCAGAGAGATGACTGTTCAGGGAATATCATACTTGAAGCTGGGAGTGAGGATCCTTGCCCACAGGGTTAGGATTTGGGCCTACCTGGAGGGAGGCAGGTGTTACTTTTCCTTCCTCTTAGGTCAAACCTTTCTCTCCTTCCATGAAGCTGTGGCCACTCTTCTCACACTGCTATCCTCACACAGGCACATCTGGACTTTCTCTTGCTTCCAGTGAAGTCAGTTAATAAGCATACAAAAAGAAAGACCCCACCATTCTCTTCTATTCTCAGGAGGAACAAGACTTTTCCTCAGAAAGGAAGCTCCTTGAGAACAGGAATGATTTCATTTTTATCCCTGCATCCCTGAAGATTTTGATGACAGTGGTTGGGAAATCAGCATTGAGGTGAGGAGGATCTGGTTTCCGGTCCTTCCTCTGACATACCAGCTGTGTGTGACTCGAGGCAAGTCACCTAGCCTAGCCTTTCAATGCCTCACACAACTGTTGGAGGCTGTAAATTGCCTTAGAAAAGCTGGTCATCTTCACCAGAAGAGTCTTTTCTTATCAGGGATCTCCCCACACCAAGTCACGGACCAAGCCCATTAAAAAAAAAAATACACAGTGCCTTCCACATTGAAGGCACTTAATAAACACTTATCAAATTGAAGGACTGCAGAACAGAATGTTGGTCCTATAAACTCAATGGAACTGGGAGTTTCTCCATTCAATCCAATACCATTTGACAAATATGATGAATAGATATGAGAGAGATAATAGATAGATAGATAGATAGATAGATAGATAGATAGATAGATAGATAGATAGACAGATGGGAGGAGGAGGAGGAGAAATAATAGCATTTATATAGTTCTTACTATGTGCCAGGCACTGTGCTAAGTGCTTTACAACTATTATTTCATTTGATCCTCGCCTGGGAGGTAGGTGCTATTATTATCCCCATTTTTAGGTGAGGAAACTGAGGCAAACATAGGTTAATGATTTGCCCCAGTCACACAACTAGTCAGTGTCTGAGGCAGGAATTTGAATTCAAGTCTTCCAAACTCAGGATCTGGCACTATATCTACTATACCACCTAGCTGCACCTAGAGGGATGGACTGATGGGTCTATAGACAGACAGAGATAGATAGATAGATAGATAGATAGATAGATAGATAGATAGATAGATAGATAGACAGATAGGTAGATAGACAGACAGACAAGCGAATGGATGAATGGATGGATCAATGGACAGACAGGTGACAGATAGATCAATAGATAGATAGATGGATAGAAGACAATCCTCAAGGACTTGCATCCTCAACTCCCTCTCACCGGGATCTTGCATTCCCCCTCTGGGCTGCTTGGTTCTGATAGGTGAGTTTTCCCTTGCCTTACCTGGACCAGGCCTCCTTGTCAAGCCCTTCTTCCTCCTCCCTTCTAGCCTGGGATTAGCAGGAATCTCATGTGGGGGAGAAATAATAACAATCGTTGATATTTCCATAGAGATTTGCAAGGCATTGCAATCTATCAATAAGCACTTATTGCTTATGACTACTATGTGCCAAGGACTGTGCTAGTTTCTAGGGGGGTAAAAAGACAAAAATTAAACAGTCCATCTTCTCCAGGAGCTCCAGTTCTAATGGGGAAGAGGTGGAAGACAATGGAAAGAGCTTTGGCTCTGGACTCAGAAGACCTGGGCTCAAATGTTACTTCTGTTACTTGCTACCCACATGGCCTTGGGGATGTTGTTTAAAGTCCCTGGGCCTCAGTATACTCAAGTGTATAATGGAGAGGGAGCCAATTAGATGGCTTCTAAAGTCCCTTCCAGCTGTGTATCTATGATCCTATGGACATATATAGGATTATAGACAATTTGGTAGCATAATGGATCAAGTAATAGAATTGGAGTCAAGACGAACTAAGTTCAAATCCTGTCTCAGACACTTACTTAGTGCGTGACCCTGAGCAAATAACTGAACTTTTCTCAGCCTCAGCCTCTTCAGCTGTAAAACAAAGATAATAATATCACCTACTCAGGGGTATGCTAGAGCCATCTTTAACCAGAGCTGATAGTTAAATTTTCAGTGTGAGCATTTGCACTTCAGAAATCTACAAATGCTACAAAACAGACCTAACAAACTTTGTTGACTTAAGAAAATGATGAAAAAAATGTTAATAATACATATTGAACTTTTTTGGGGGGAGCCAATTATTAAATATTTATCACTTGTGCCTACCTTACAGGAATGTTGGGAGAATCAAATGAGATAACATGTGAAGCACTCTGAAAACTTTAAAGCTCTATCTAAATGCTAGCTATTATGATTGTTATGCACACATATAGAAATATACAAAATAATTACAAGATCTCTTGGGTAGGGGAGGCGTTATCCCCTGATATAGAAGGAATCAGTGTGATGGTACTCAAGCTGGATGCTGAAGGAAACTAGGAATAGTAGGAAGCAGACATGAGGAAAGAGTTCCTTCCAGGCTTGGGGAAAGCCTATTTTGGTTGGACAGTTGAGTGAGTAAAGGGAAGCAATATATAATGAGTAGAAAGATACATGGGGGGTGGGTTGCGAGGGCTTTAAATACCCAACAGCAGAGTTCATATTTAATCTCACCAGTCATAGGTAGGCAGTGGTGTTTGTTAAGCAAGGGAGTTACATGGTCAAAACTAAGCTTGAGGAAAATCACTTTGGCAGCTAGATGGACAATGAATTGGATTGGGGGGACACTTGAAGCAGAAAGATGAATTAGAAGGCTTACTGCAATAGCCCAGGTAAGAGATGATAAGGACCTAGACTAGAGTGATGGCCCTGTGAGTGGAGAGGAGCCAGATATGAGAAATGTTGCAGATTTGGAATCAGCAAGATTTGGCAACTGACTACATATTGGGAGGAGAAGAGAAGGACAGTGAGGAATCAAGGATGATTCTTTTCACATACATTTTATCTTTTGAGCTGTATTTAAAAAATAAATCATTTTGATAGACACAAGTGTCTGTACCTGACTAGCTCAGGGCATTATCTAGTTTTATGATTTGACTCTATCTTGCCCTATTGAGTCTAATAGTTATAGTCCTTGGTGGAGGATTGGATAAAAACCAGAGAGAGTCAACTTGGTTAAAAAAAAGTTCTGTCTTCTAGATGGTCTTTAATGCGGTATAACGGAAAGAGTGTTAGATTGTGGGTGAGGAGAGACTGGGGTTCAAATCCTACTTCTCTAACTTTTAGTACCTCAAAGGCAACAAGGTAGTGCAAGAAGACCTGATATCAAATCCTGCTGCAAACAGGTACTGTGTATGACCCTGGACAAGTCACTTCTCTAATCTTGGGTTGTCATCTGAGTCCAGCTCTACTGCCTTGATTTGTTGTTGGTGCTTGTTACAGGCTTAAGATTTCACCAGTACATGGAACTTCTGAAAGAAAGACTTCCCCTCCCAATGTAGGTTAGCAACTTCTCTGCTCTGAAAGGTTGTGGCTAACCCGTCATCACACAGCTGATATATGTCAGAGGAGGGTCTTGAACCCAGGTCTTCCTGACTCCTAGCACTATCTCTAACTGCTTTAAATGACTCCATCTTTAATCATATCTAACACGTTTATGGTGCATCATAAATCACTTTATGTACCGTATCTTTTCAATGAGAGCCAGAAGGACCTAAGACACCATCCAGTGCCACCACCCTTAAGTTATGGTATTTTTTGTCTTGTTTTGTTTGATAACTGAGGAAGAAACTAAGACTCAGAAAATTTATTTGCCCAAGTCACAAAGTTTATGAATGGCAGAGTTCAGGTCTCAAAACCATATCTTCTATTGTAGAATAGAAGAATGAGAATGGGATTTAGAATCAGAAAACCAGGGTTCCAATTTACTAGCTATGTTGCCTTGGGCAAGTCACTACCATGCTCTAGATCTTACTTTCCCCATTAAAATGAGTGAAGGAAGTAGATTGAATGACTTGAAAAGTCCCTCCCAGATCTGAATCCTGTGGCTGATATTCTCCATCGGGGCCTTTTTTCCAACAACATATATCCTCCTCACAAAAAAAAAAAGAAAAAAAAAAGAAAAAAGAAAAACAGGAGGTGTGTGGCATATTATCCCCATTGCACAGATATGGGCATAAGGGTGGATTATTGATTGAGTAAATCAATCAAGTCACACTACATCATCTAGAGCAAGTGATAAGATACCCTGATACCTTAACAAGGTGAAGACAGGTCTCAATCGGCTAATCAATCAAAAACCTTAGATTAAGTGCAAAAAGTCTTCACATGAACTAGAATGATACTGATAGGAAGAGTATTGAACTTGCTGAAAAATATAATTATACCCTCTGGGTCTCCTAAAAATAGCAGAGTAGTATAAAACCCAAAGATAGAGATTAGGAATTGTGGGGTCTGGCTGTAGAGAGAAATGAATAGAGACATCCAGAAATGAGTTAGGAAGAATCAGCAAACAGGAGCAGCCAGCAAAAGGAGAAAGAATATATAGGACTGAGCTATGTCTGAGAAGGGAGATTTTTAAATAAGAACATTGATCCTATAGGGACCTCAGAGAAGAAAACTTTACCTACCCCTTCAAAGACTGCAAGAAATTCCAAGAATGGTCTTCTCTTCCCCTAGCTTCCTCTCCCAGCACCTATCAATGGATAGGGTAATTTATCATATTGCTCCTTTACCAAGCATCTCCAATAACCTGAAGTTTTGCCTCAACTACAAAGAGGATGAGAATTAACTAGAGATAGATATAAATGTAAATTGATGCAAGGAGCCTAACTTCCACCTAAAAGTTAAGAATTTCCTAACTTGGGGGTCAGAATAATTGTGATTATAAAACTAAGTTTTGTCTAAAGTAAATTTCCTAAGGTGGTAGAAGAGGGTCATGGACTTGAAAGGTCATTTTATTGTCCTAAGGCTTAAAATGAGTTAATTTTTGTAATAGGATATTACACAAGCAGTAAGGCTTAGACAGGGTAAGTGATTTAAAGGTAGAATTGTATAGGAAAAAGAGCACTTGACTCAGACTAGAGCCCTAGGTTCAGTCCTAGATTTGACTCATGCAGCTACATGACTGGACAAATGAGTCTTATCTTCTTTCCTTTACCCCTCCCCACTCTCAGCCACAGTTTCCTCATCTATAACATAGGAGATAATATTCATATTACATATCTCACAGGTTTGCTAGGAGGGAGAAGAGCTTTGTGAATCCCTATAGAAATGGGAGCTATTATAGTTGAGAGGCAGCTGAGCTCATAGTAGAAAGCTGACCTCAGAGTCAGAAAGACCTGAGTTCAAATTTTGCCTTTGATAAATATTGATTGTGTGAGCCTGGATGGGTCTTAGTTCTCCTAAGACCAGAAGTTGCAAAGCAATTGTGTGACTGGATTAGTAAAGTACTTCTCTCTGGGAATAGCCAATCAAGAAGAAATCACAGTTTCAGACCCCATCCTCCTTCCCCTCAAAAAAAAAAAGTGTGTATATATATATATATATATACACACATATATATATACACACACACATATACATATCACATATGTGGATAAATATACATATAGTTTATATTTGTGTATATAATATATATTTACATAATATATTTATGTATATGTTTGTATAAATTTATTATATTTATATGCTTATATGTATATACATATACACACATGTGTATATATACACATACCTATTCATGTACATATCCATACACATACACATGATATAGATATTGTGTGTGTGAGTGATTTCCCCAGTCTCACAAAGTTTAAAGGCCTAGATCCAGGTCTTGAATCCAGGTTTTCTGATTCTCAGCCTTCCTAGTCCAGAGCTGTTTTCATTGTGCTGTGCCTTTAAAGAGATAGCAGGGCCAGATTTATTTGGCTAGACCTTTCCATACCCTGAAATCAATGGACACTAAAGGCTCCCAGCTGAGTTAAAGAGCAGCCTGTCTTGGTCTCACAACAGTCTTGACGTTTCTCTCGTTCCTCTGGGACTGATGCCAAAGGACTTAGCCCCTTGAGGGGCCCAATAGGTCTCAGGAAAATGCAGACACAAATTCATCTTATTTCAGGAATGATCTGCCTGCACAGTCCAAGTTGCAATCACATCTAAGGACTGTGAGGGAATTAACATGGTAATCAATACATATGCACTCCATCGAAACATCTGAAGAGCTATCTAAGGAGATACGGCTTAGATTTGTAGTGCATGGCCCCAGAGGACAGAAGTAGGCACAGTGGGGGAAGGTACACAAAGGCAGATTTAGGGTTTGATCTAAGGCAAATCTTCCTAACAATAAGAGCTGTCCAAAAGTGGAACTGTTGCCTTAGGAGTCAGTGAGTGCCCTCACATAAGAGATCATAGGATCTTCTTCAGGTTGGAGCTGAAGGATTAATTGTTGGTAATGTTATAGAAGGAATTTCTGCTCTGGTATAGATTAATACGTGGCATAGAAAAGAGTATTGGATCTTACATCAGAGGAACTCTAAAGCTCTATCCCATAACTAGATGTCCTCTAAAGTCCCATTCAACTTGAGATTCTCTGAAATTCCAGGCTCATAACTCAGCTGTTCAGTGGTCTGTTGGCTATCATTCAGGTTTGGACTCCAACTGATACCACATAGGATTTAGACAATTAAAGTTAAAAGAGAACTTAGAGATCATCAAGCTTGATCCTTTATTTTGCAGAGGAGGAAACTAAGGCGCAGAAAGGGGCAATGATTTGCCCATACAGCTACAGAGTAACAGAACTAGAATTCAAAGCCAGGTCTTTTGATTTCATATCCAGTACCCTTTCCACTAAGGTAGGCTGCTACTGTTATAGCTGTATTGGCAAAGTAGCAGAGAGATGGGCCAGTCTGACAAACTGTTGCATGATTAGGTGATATGTTTACAACCAGTCAGTTTTTGTCCTCCACCCAACAACAGATCTCTGAACAACAACAAAAAAAAAAAAATCAGTGCTACCAAATGGGGCCCAGTTGTCCTGGTTCAAAAGATGAACAAATAAGGGCCGGAGTCAACAGCCCCATCTAAGGGTCCAAAGTTAGTCTATCAGTGTGCCCAGAGGCTTGAGAGGTCAACTCCCTCACAGGACTGGGTGACAGACCAGTGTCCAAAAGACACACAGCTTTTTCACATGGTGCTTCTCTTCAGTAGGATATAAACTCCCTAATGACAAAAGCTAGCATCCCCAGCATCCACTACAATGCCTGGAATATTGTGAGTAGGTGATAAATAAACTTTTACCTTTTTTTGTTTTTTTGCTAGGCAATGGGGTTAAGTGACTTGCCCAGGGTCACACAACCAGTAAATGTTATTTGTCTGAGGCTGGATTTGAACTCAGGTCCTCCTGACTCTAAGGCCGGAGCTGCCCCTAAATAAACTTTTATTGATTGAATGGTAGAATGTAAGCTCCTGGGGGTCAGTGACTATTTTTTTCTTGCACCTAGCTCAATGTCTGTCACATAATAGGTGCTTAATAAGTAGATGATTGTTCCACTGAAATTAACTGATTGGAAAACACAACACAGTGCACCGACTGTCTACCTAGAGTCAGAGTCTTTATTCCCAAGCCCCCCGGGCTGGGGGTTGAGGGGAAGTTGAGGATATATAGGGACAACCATGTGAATATCTTCCTCAAAACCTTGACTTGCACTCAGTGAAAGACTCAGCAGAGCCATAACTAGGGCAGGGCAAACTAGAATTTCTCCCAGGTCACTAAAACTTAGCAACATTTCAATATTATTTCCATTACTCCTTTATACCCTTTATAATTACTCAGGGTTCTGCACACTACAAATGTTCAGTAAGTGCTTAGAGACCAATACTTGGTCAGTCTTCAAAGTCAAAGTCAAACACAGAGGCTGATTCTCTGCCCACACTGACAGGCAGATCTTTGGAGAAATGTTATGGTGCAGTGTGGTCTACAGCTGTCTTTATATCCGGTGCAGAGCCCAGAACTAAAAGCAAGGTAAGGTAAGGAAATCATTAGAACTCAGAGAATGCTTGCATGAAACTGGGAAGACAGGACATACCAACAGGAGAAAAGATGTGATTAAACAAGCCAGTATAAATTCTCATGGAGAAAACCAAAGAAACCAGAGAAAACCAGAAAAACCTTTTAAAAATGTGGCAGGAATAGAACTGTGGAAGCCAATTGAAATTAATCAAAGAAAGCAAATGACCATGAGTGCTGGAGCAAGGTTATCCTGTGACCCACTTAAATTACCTAGGCCTCAGTTTCCTCATCTATAAAATAAGGATGGTCACTGAGTCTCCTTCCTCCTCTAAATCTAGGATCTAATTATTATCCTGTCACTTAATTACTCTGGTACTCCGTTTCCTTATCTATAAAATGAGAGGGTCGGACCCTCCCTTCCATCTTTGAATCTATGATCCTATGACTTCTAAAGGTCCCTTTTAGCTCTAAGTCTATGAAAAATTAGGGCAGCCCCAATGACCACACACCCAGCATAGGCCGACTTTGCTGGGCCCCTCTCCCGGGGCTAATTTAGGGCTAGAAAAATATGTGACTGCCTGCTCTAAAAAGGACAAAAGAGTGTCACAGGTGATTCCATTTCTTTGTGATGATGTAATTACCTCTTTGTTAGGCCACCCTTTCCTCCCCAACACCAAAGCAGGGCTGGATTGGCCCAAGTTCTATTTACATAATTATCAGGAGATAATTTGGGGCAAGGGCACATCTGCACAGAGGGCTGCTCTCGTTGCCGCTGCCACCACTGTATAATTTGACCAGAGTTCCTGCCAAGAACACCAAACAGCCATGCTCAAATCTTTGAAATAATTTTCAAATCTCTGCTGCTCTAGCATGATTCAGGGTAGTTACCCTTTTCTTCTGAAGTGCATCTTTGGGCTTTCAACAGACTCACCTGAGCATTTAGAGAACTCGTTGTTTTGCTGCTGTCTGTTTTTGCAAATCACTTTCCATCAAATTTGCTCTGGATTCATAAATGTAGCTATGGACCTGTGCTTCTCTAGGATGAACATCCCAATTCATTCAATCAATCTTCCAGTGGCATAGACCCAAGCATGTCCTTCACTATACTCACTTCTATCCTTTACATGAGAGGGGACACTGGAGTCCCCTCCATTATTTGTAATAATATTATTATAAATATTATTATTTAAAATACAAATATTATTATAATTATTACATTAATTAATTATTATTAGTCATGTAATATATATTATATAATATATTAAGCAAACAAAGAAGATAGAGAAGAGGAAGGGAGCAAGCATTTATTTAGTACCTGCTGTATACCAGGCATTATGCTGAGTGACATAGACCTGGGATTTCATTGGGTAAGAGAATTCCCAGAGGGGGAAACTCTTTATGAGTGCAAGGTTACATCTTCTATGCAAGTCACTAGTCTTAAAGAATTGACTTAAGAAGTTAAGTGACTTGCCCAAGGTCACACAAGGAGTATGTATCAGAAGCAGGACTTGAATGAGGGTCTTCTTGGGTCCAGGATCAGCCATCCATCCACTCCATCAGAGGTGTCAAACACTCCATCCCAGACTATAAGTGGCCCACAACAATCTCAAGTGGGAACCAAGTCAGATTCAAATATAGTTCCTATCTGATTTTACGGTGTTGATGTATCAATTTAAAAAAAAAAGAATATATAAACAGGTTGTCTTTGAAGTCAATATGTGACCTACAGGGATTCTTATGTATGGTTTAGTCGGTAACCTGCATCCTCGAGGCCACATGTGGCTCTCTAGGTCCTCCAGTGAGGTCCTTTGATTGAATCCAAACTATAGTCAAAGGGCCACACTTGAGGACCAAGAGGGCCACATATGGCCTCAAGACCGCAGGTTCCCCACCCCTGGTTTAGTGGCTAGGAGGCACGACGGATAGAACACTGGGCCTAGAGTCAGGAAGACCTGAGTTCAAATCTGACCTCAGATACTTGCTAGCTATATGATCCTGGGCAAGACACTTAAACCTGTTTGCCTCAGTTTCCTCATCTGTAAAATGAGCTGGAGAAGGAAATGGCAAACCACTCCAGCATCTTTGCCAAAAAAATACCCAAATGAGGTCACAAAGAGTCAGACACGACTGAAACAGCTCAACAACAAATTTGTAATTGAATTTGACTACATTTAAACTACACCATGCTGCCTCTCTAAGACAATCAAGTATGTGAAAATCCAAACCTCCCAGACAGGCCAACCTGGAAGAGGCCATGAGAATTTGCATAGTGTCATACGTAAAGGGCTGGACTCAGGAGTCCAGAAGGCTTGGACTCAACTCCAGACTCTGACATTTCCTGGCCATGTGATCCTAAATAAGCTTGTTAAGCTTCTCTGAGCCTCAATTTCCTCATCTGCAAAATGGGAGCAATAATACCTTGTAGTATCACTAGAACTCCTCATTTCTTCCAAAGCTCAGTTCAGACTGCATCTTCTATGTGAAATCGTTCCTGATTTCTCCAGCTGCTAGTGCCTTCTTCCAAAAATTACCTCATATATATTATGAACATACACATATTGTGTAAATGTTTGCATGTTCTTTTACATATGTTGTCTCAGTCATTTTTCAATTGAGTCTGAGACTGGATTTGGGCTCAGGTCTTCCTGACTCCAGGCTCAGCAGCCTATCCACTGCACCACATAGTTGCCCCAAATTATATATACACATATGCATGGGAGAAGGGCACAAGTATTTATTAAGCACCTACTATGTGCCAGCCACTGTCATTTGATCCTCTCAACCACCCTAGGAGGTAGGTGATCTTCTTGTCATCATTTTGCAATTGAGGAATCTGAGAAGTTAAGTTGAGGAAACAGAAGTTAAGTGACTTGCTCAAGATCATGCACGTTAGTGTCTGACACTAGATTTGAACTCAGATTTTTCTGACTCCGGGTCCAGAGCTCTTTCTATTATCCCAGCTAGCTGCTTCAGTGAAAAGAATTTCTCAGGCCCCTCCCAGTTTTAAATTAAGCTAGACAACATGTGCAAATCTTACAAATCTTAAAGTGTTTTATAAATGCTAGCTTTTATTGTTATTATCATTAAATCCTCCTACAATCTTATATAATTCACTACCTCCTAGTACAGACTGCTTTACTGGACAGCTCTAAATTTTGTTAAATTTTCCTCGTACTAAGTGAACATTTGTCTCCCTATCACATCTGCCTACAGCTCTTATGCAGCTAAAAATAAATCCAAGTCCTGTTCCATGTGATGGTAGTTTGGATGCTGGAACCCAACTCTCATGTCCCTCATGACTCCTCTCTTCTTCAGCCTGAATATCCCTAGTTCCTTCATTCATTCCTCAGATGACATGGTTATAAGTATGTCTTTCTCTATTTTCACTCCCTTCCTTGGGCCATCTCCCACTTGTCAACATTGTTCCCAAAAATATGACATTTAGGACTGAACACAATACTCTACATGTGGTCGAAGACCATGACCTAAGAGAATGGGACTATTGACTCCCTTGTTCAGAGTACTGAATTTTGATTAATGCAAGCCTAGTAACGAGTTGGCTTTTTTTAGCAGCACTTTTTTTTTTAGTGCACTGTTGACTCATCTGACACTTGTGGCCAACCTCCCTGGCCCCAGATGTTTTCTGTATGAGCTGCTGTCCAGTTACATCCTCTCCTCTCCCACCCACCCCATCTTGCAGTTGAAAGACTATGAATGAACTAATAGGGAGATGGGAGAGAGGGGGAAGACTTAGACTTAGAACTAAACTTAGAACTAGAAAGTCTCTTAGACGCTGCCTGGTCTATAAACCTCCTCATTTTATAGATGAGAAAACTGGGATCCGGAGAGATTAAATGACTTACCCAAAGTCAGCAAGGTGGTATGTGACAGACTAGTTGATTGATTCTTACATAGGGTTGGGATAAGTGTAAAGTTGAAGATCAATACTTGGCAGAATTGCTCAAGTCCATACAGATAGTTAGTGGCAGAACAGGATTCAAAATCAGATTCTTTGACTCCAAATCCAGGCTAATTCCACTGTCCCGTGCTGCCCTGTTCTCTCAGTCTTCATCTGCCCACAAGATGGAAAATGATTTCATCCTTCCTCGGTACATACCAGTATTTGACAGAGAATGAATGATGCCCCCCAGTAACTGGAAACACATTTCATTTTAGAGTCCAAGTGAGCAATTTTGCAGTAGTTGGTAGATTCTTGTGGTTTTCTTTCTTTCTCTTTAAACACCCTGTGTTAACGACTATTTGTCAAAATTTGCAAGCAGTTAGCTTTCCATCTTCTGCAGTCATCAATCTGGGCTGTGTTAATAAGCTCTGCCTTGGAAAAGAAGGTAGCAGGGAAAGTAATTTGTGGAATGATTTTTGCTTACTAACTTTCTTAGGATGGAAATCGTGTCGGGGCATGAGTTATATGCCAATAAAGCAAAAGGCCAGAAGATATTTCCAGTCACATAGAGGAGGGAAACAATTTGAATGCTATGAAATATGGGTGAGGTACGTGGAGGAAGGACCCCTGCCTAGTCCCTTCTGGGAGTGGCAAATGACAGGTGCATCCCGGTCATTGCCTGACTTTGCAGCTGAATGCTATGAGGTTTCCAGAGCTGACGGTAGGGCACCAGATGGATGAGTTCATCATTGTTTCAGGAACACTTATTAAATTTAATCCATTTATCAATGACCTACTACGTGTAAGGCATTGTGCTAGGGGCTGGAGATAACAAAGACCAAAAAAAAACAAACAAACCAGTCCTCATTGTTCTACTCTTTCCTTGGGTTCTTTGTGTCTATTGCAAGTCATGACATCACCTTCCTGATGTCATGGTCCTCCTCAAAAACAAAGTACAGACAGCAATCCTCTCCTTCCTCTCCTTCTGTTCACATAAGGAATCATACCTGCAGGTGCTCTGCCCAAAGGAATATAAAATTTGATCACTGAAACCTTGTGACATAGCTTGGGGTTTAAGGGCTAAATTTTTTTTGAGGAACATACTTTAAACCCAAATCACTCTGGCTCTCATTGATTGGCCAACAATTGGTCCCTGCCCAAGACTCATTTGGTCATTGTTTGGGTTTTGATGGCTCCGAGTAAGTGCAAATAGCAATTGTTTCTGTTTTGGCCAGAAACCCTGAGGATCTTCCCCTCCCAGAATGATTTTTTTTTTGACCAGGTAAAAGAGGTCATTCTTTGCCTCATTTCTTACCTAGCCTTAATCACTGAATGGGCATTGCAAACTGAGACCTGAATAAGATCTTAGCTTAAAAAGGTCAAGATCTCTCACTGCATCCAGGGCCATTTCAGGACATCATCAGGACGGTTGTCTGGATCTGTATCTCACCACTGGACCCAGATGGCTCCAGAGGAAAGAGTAAGGTTGGTGATTTTGCACAAACCTCTCTCACTTAAATCCAATTCACTTGCGAGTCATGACCATCACTTTCCTGATGTCATAAGTCTCTTCCACAAAGGACAAACAACAACAATAATTGTGTCTATAACCCCCATTAAATTTTTGGTGCTTATTCCAAACTAACCCAACTTTCACAAGATCATAGATTTAGAGCTGGGGGAGTGGGGGAAGGGGAATATGACATCTGTTTTCAAGTATCTGAGAGCCTGTCAAGTGGAAGATCATGCTCTATTTGGCACTGTGCTAGGTATTTTAGATATAAGTACAAAGAATGAAACAACCCCTACCCCCAAGGAACTTGTGTTCTAATGAGGGAGACAAGAAGTACATGTATAACACATATTTTTACAAAGTAGTTAAATGCAAGGCAGTATCGGAGAGCAGGCACCAACATTTGGTAGGGCAGAGATTAGAAAAGGCTTTATGCAGGAAAAAAAAATGACCCTGAGCCAAATCTTAAAAGGGGAGAGGGATTCTATGGAGTGGAGGTAAGGAGGGAAGATATTCTAGACATGGCAGATGATCATCACAAAGGCACAGAGATGAGAGGTGGAAGGTCACGAGTGATGAACAAAGATAATGTCAGTATGGCTCAGTCACAGAGTTGGGGGATGGAATTAATGCCCAGTGAGGCTAGAAAAATAGATTGGAGCTAGGTTATGAAAGTCTTCAAAAGCTAAACAGTGGAGTTTGTATTTGATCCTAGAGGCAATAGGAAACCACAGGAGTTGGCTGAGTAGGGGAGCCACAAGGTCAGAGCTGTGCTTAAGGAAAATCACTTTGGAAACTGTGTAGGCTGCACTGGAGTGGTGAGAGACTTGAGGCAGGGAAGCCAATGAGAGGGCTGTTGCAATAATGTAGGCAAAAGGTGATGAAGGCCTGAACTAAGGTGTGGCTATGTGAGTGGAGAGGAAATATAGAGTGCAAGAGATACTGGGAGGGCAAAAATGGCAAGATTTGGCAACTGGTTAGATCTATGGGGTGAGAGAGATTGAGGAGTCTAGAAAATGCTGAGATTATGAACCTGAGACATTGGAAGGATGGCAGTGCCTTCAAGAGAAAAACTAATGATAACTAACATTTGCATAGTACTTTAAGGTTTGAAAAGCTCTCTATTATTCCATATGAGTATTTATTATCATTATTATTACATCTATATTATTTCATCTGCTCATTGAAGTAACTCTGTGAGGCAGGTGCTGTTATTATCTCGTTTTATAGATAAGAAAACTGAATCTAAGAGACGTTAAAGCCTTCCATAACCTCCTGCCTTTCCAGTTTTTATACCGTACTCCTCACACTTAGTCTTGGATCCAGGGACACTGGCGTTCTGGCTCTTCTGTGAACAAGATACTCCATCTCTTGGCTCAAGGCATTCGCTATGGCTGTCACTCAACCCTGGAACATTCTCCCTCATCCACTCTGACGGATTTCCCTGGCTTTTTTAAAGGCCCAACTAAAATCCCATCTTTAGCAAGAAGTCTCCTCCAACCCTCTTAACTCCAGTGACTTTCCTCTCTTAATCATTGCATGTTTATCTTGTATGTAGCTTGTTTTATATGCATCTGTTTGCATGTTCCTGCAGGGGAGGGCAGGGCATTGTCTTTTGCCTCAGTGATGATCACAGTGCCTGGCACACAGTAAATGCTAAATAAATGCTTTGAATTGAATTGAATGACTTGCCCAGGGTCACATACCCCTTAAGTGAGTTAGACAGGATTTGAACATGGCTCTTCCTGACTCCAAGTTCAGCATTCTATTCTCTGTGCCACCTAGTTGCCTCAAAATAAAGCAATTTGGAGGAGGGAAAGGCTTAGGGGGAAAGGTAAGTTCAGTTTTAGGCAGTGGAAAAAAACACTATATTTGGAGTATGCAGATTAGGATTCAAATCTGGTTTTGCTAGTTCCTATGTGTCCCTGGGTAGGTCATTTCACTCCTCCTCAGCCTCCGTTCCTCACCTGTAAAATTGAAGGTTTAGCTTAAAGGCATCTAAACTCCCTTCTAGCTCTAAATCTATGATTCCATGATCCCCTTGCCCTGCCCAGAATCACCAGTGAAGATTTCCAAACAATAAACTTAAGCTAAACCCACATAGGAATGCCCACCTACCACAAAAGAAGCCACAATTCATCTGAATGATAAATGGTTTGGGGGTCATCCACTCTTTGCTCTCTTCCTGGTTCAGATAATTGAGAGCTAACTATGATGGTTTTCAGTGCTCTTTTTCCCCCTGTGGATTTAATTACCACTGAAAAGATGTGGGATTCTGACCTGTAGCAGGCAGCTGGGCAGAGGTTCCTTAATTAGTCCAAAGAACACAGGAGACCTAAGTATCCACAACACCAATGGTGACAGGCCAATATGACCTTATTAGTGGGTGACAAATTGAATTGCCCTCTCTTCCCATCATGAGTCATCAGCAAGCATGAACATAGAACAGTTTATTGTGGGCTTTGAAGCTCCCTCTCTCAAGTTTGTTCTTTATTCCTGTCCCAGAGCCCTACTGACATGACAAAGCCACCATGTCACCATTTTGTAGAAGGACAGAGTTGGAAGTGGGATGGGACAGTTAGGATGGGTGGAAGGAAGTGGGGATGTCTAGCCTTTAGAAAGGAAGACTTGGGGTTGAGTAGTGGGGAACCCCTTCAAGTTCTTTGTGGTCTATCCCATACAAGAAAGATTAGATTTGTTTTGTTTGGTCTCAGAGGACAGAAATGGGAGTGAAGAGGGTGGGGGTTTTGGGGGTGTTCCTAGATGCACAGAGGCACCCCAAGATTGTGGGGAAAAGCCCAGATTGTGGAGCCAAATCTGCCTGAATGAATTCAACTCAGATCTCCCAGCCAGAGAAAAAGTTTATTAAAAATGAAGCATATAGGCCAGACTCCCAAGGAACCCAAAAATCAGAGATCTAAATGGGGGCTAAGGTGGTCAGCTGATGCTTGTAAGAGGACTTGAGAATCTCAGCCTCTGGGCGTAAGAAGTTCTCAGCATCTGAATGGGGGCTGGGGGCTAAGGTGGTCAGGCCAGGTGAGCCTGAGGCAGTCTCACCTTCTTGGGCATGAAGAAACCTCAGTATCTGAGTGGGGGCTGGGGAGGATAGGCCATGTGACGCCATGAGGATAAGCGGGCATAAGGGGTCTCAGCCTCTAGGCTTGAGAACAGCTCAGCGTCAGAATGGGGCAATGATGAGTCTTAAGTACAGAAAGACTGGGGGAGGGGTCTAGGAGTGGCCAAGCAGTTTGGAGTGATGGGAGGAGAGGTCTAAGGAGATCTGGATGGGAGTGTCTAGTAAGCTGGGATGAACAGAACTCCTGGGTCCTGGACCAAGTGGCGCCTAGCTAGGATTAAGGGTGGCCAGAGGAAGGGGGAGGATTGGTTGGGTCCATTTGGAAGGTAATAAACAATGAGAATAGATAATGAAGGGAGCTGAAAGGGGGGAAGTTTGCTTTCAAATGGAGATGAAGAGAGAAACAGAAGCCAGGTTCTTTTTGGGGCCAGGAAGGAAAGCGCATTTGAATAAGCTGAAAAGGTAAGGCTAAGGCTTTCAAAGAGAGAAAAAGAGACAAACAAGAGCCAGGTTCTTCTCAGGGCCAGGGAGGAAAGATGTCAAAGAGAGAAAAGTGAGTCTGCAAGGAATCTAAAAGTTGTAAGGTATTTCTGGGAATTGCAAACAAGGAGCCAAATTCCTCTTGAAAAGGGGCAAAATGGAAAAAGGGCAAAGGTAAACCTCTTCAGGAGCAATGGATAGAAGTTATGGAGAGGTAAATTGAGGCTCAATTTAAGTAAAAACTTCCTCACAATTAGAGCTGCCTCAAAGTGGAAGGGGCTGCACTGGGAGGAAATGGTGTTCCCCCCTGGAAGTCATTAAGCAAAGATAGGATATGGACTTGGGAATATCACAGGGGGAGATTCTTTCTCTGGCATAAATTGGACTGGATAGTTTCTGAGCTCCTTTCTAACCCTGACATGCTGTAACCTTATGCAAGTAGACTCCAAGCTCTTTGAGGCTAGGAAATTTCTCATATTTACATGTATATCTGCCATATCTATATCACATGCCTATGCTTTTTGAATGATTGACATCACATAACCACTCCGGGACTCTATTCTCCCCATCACCATTTAATACTGTTGACCACCCTCTTCTCCAGGACACTCTCTCTTCTCTAGGCTTTCAAGACACTGCCATCTCTTGTTTCTCCTATCTGACCAGTCATCCTCAGTCTCTTTTGCTGGATTTTCATCCATGTCACACCCACTAATCATGGATGTTCCCCATGGCTCCTTCCTGGCCCCTTTTCTCTTTTTCCTCTCTCTCAATTGGTAATTTCATCAGGTCCCTTGGAGATCAATTATTATCTCTATACAGATGATTCCTTAGTCTCTCTGTAGAGTTCCAGTCCCACATAACCATTTTTTTAACATCTTGAATTATGTTCCCAGCGTTCAGTCATTTTTCAGTCATGTCTGACTCTTTGTGACTTCATCGGGGGTTTTCGTGGCAGAGATACTGGAATGGTTTGCCATTTCCTTCTCATTTTATAAATGAGGAAACTGAAGCAAACAGGGTTAAGTGACTTAGCCTGACACTCTATTCCCAGCACCACCTGGTTGCCCCAACATTCCCATAACCATCTCAAACTCAACAAGTCCAAAACAAAACTCATTACCTTTCCCTGAAACCTTACCTTCTTCTGAACTTCCTTGTTACTGTGAAGGATACTACCATTCTCCCCATTAGCCAGATACAAAACTTCAATATCATCCTCATCTCCTCACTCTCACTTATTTCCCATAGGTCATCTGTTGTCATATCTCATCATTTCTATCTTCCCATGCCTTATATACTCCTTTCTCTCCATTCATACAACCATCACCCCAGTTCAGACCTCATCACCTCTACACTGAACTATTGCAATAGCCTTCCAATTGGTCTTCCTGTCTCATTTGTCCCCACTCCAATCCATCCTCCACTCAGTTGCCAAAGTGTGGGTTCAACCATGTCATGCCCCAATACTGGAGTGCAACCCCTCTTCACTGCCACCTCTCAAGTTTCTCTGGGTTTCTTCAAGTCTCAGCTCAAATACCAACTTGCCAGTCCCCCCAGATTCTAGTGTCTTCCCTTCCGAGATAACTTCCAATTTTTCCTGTTTATATCTTGTATATACCTAAGCATTTATATATTATCTCCCCCCCCCACACCATTAGACTCTGAGTTCCTTTAGAACAGATACTAGTTTAGTTTTTCTCTTTTTTTTGTATGACCAGCACTTGGCACAGTACCTGGCATATACAGCTGCTTTGGCATCCTATGATTCTTCTGTCTATATCTCTTGAAAGTTTTGTCTATTCTGAAAGATCTCCCTTTTCTACAACCTATCATGCACCTCCATGGCACAACCTGCCAACTTCTCTTGTGGGAATATAGCTTTTAACATGCACCATCTTTTTATTTCCATTTTAATGATCTCCTCTATCTGACAAGAGCAAAACGGGACATGCACTCAATTAATAAACATATACAGAGCACCTACCCTGTGCTGAGCACTATGTTAGCTGTTAAGTATACAAAGACAAAAGGCAAACAGACCTAGCCTCAGGGAGCTTACATTCTACTTCTTATACTGCCAAACAAAATCGATCCAATCCCTCTTCCATGTCAACATGTTGTGAGTGAAGACAGCTTTGGTGTTCACCTTGTTAGGTATGTTCACAGGCAAGTAAATACAGTTAAATTATACAAAGCAAATAACAGTCAGTATTTATGAAGAACCTACTTGATAGGCATTAGAAATACAAAGACAAAAATGGCACTGTCTCTGCCCTCAAGAAGCTTTCATTCTGTCAGGGAAGACAGCATGCATATGTATAAATATATTGTACAAAGAAAATATATGACCCTTCTCCAGGGATAGGACAAGAACTCCAATGAGGACAGCCTGCTGACTGTCCTTGAGCTAAACTTTTTAATAAGAGAGTTTAAATGTATGCTTTCCCTACCTCAGCCACTTCAGGGCAAAATTGGAAAAAAAAAAAAAAGAATTTATTAAGAGCTATGTACCAAGCACTGTGCTTTACAAATACTGTCTCTCCTTGCATACCTCTCATTGACTCTCAGACCTCAGAATCCTGAGACGTCAGGGCTAAACTAAACATCCCCATCAGCAGCAGCCACTGAAATAACCACCTTGGACTCATGGAGACCACTGCTCCCTGAACAGCAATTATCTAGCTGTGGCCATCAGGGCTTATGGGACTGAACAGAGTTCTTCTTTATCAAGGTTGACACTAGAGTTTTCCTCTTGGCTTAGTGTCTACACTGACAGGTAATTTGACTTTTGTTGTAAATGACTCCTCCTTCACCCTCAACTACTCCCACCTCTCCTCCCTCCCCTGCCCTAACTTCTGAGGACTTGCTAGGCTGGCAGAATCTCAAACAGGCGATGTCTTTAGTTGGCCACTTTTTTTCTCTTTTCTAGAGAAATTCCTCTACAAGGAGTGGGCAGCAGAGGTGAGGTTTCATTTCTTGGTTCATTCAATTCAACAGGCATAGACCACATACCTAGCAGGCTGCCAGGCACTGGGGTAAGTCTGGTGGGGAGTTTCAGAAGAAATCTGGGTTCAGAGACCACCACTGACATTTACAAGCTGTTATAACCACAAGCAAGTGGCCTCACCTCTCTGACCCTCAGTTTCTTTATCTATAAATTATGAATAATCATAGGTGAAGTATGTCATCAAAGACTTATGAATGATCATATTGTCAAGGAGTTATTGGCAGAGCAAAGATGATACATGCAAAAAGCTTAGTGAATCTTAAAGCTTTATACAAATGCCAACTAGTATTATTATTGTAATAATAATGAATGTTGAGTCATTTCATTCAAGTCCAAATCTTTGTTACCCCTTTTGGGGTTTCTCTTGGCAAAGGTACTGGAGTGGTTTGCCATTTCCTTCTCTAGCTCATTTTAAAGATAAAGAAACTGAGGCAAACAGGGTTAAGTGACTTGCCCAGGGTCACACAGCTCGTAATTGTCTAAGGCCAGATTTAAACTCAGGTTCTCCTGATTCCAGGGCCAGCACTCTATCCACTTTGTCACCTACCTGCTCATAATAATAATGACAGCTAATATTTATATTGCATTTACTATATGCGAGGCACTGTGCTGTGTTTTACAACTATCATTTCATTTGATCCTCACAACGCTGGGATGTAGGGGCTGTTATTAACCCCAATATAGAGTTGAAGAAACTGAGGCAGAGAAAAGTTAAGTAATAATAAGAGTAGTAGCTAACATTTATATAGCACTTACTATGTGCCAGACACTATGCTAAGTGTTTTACAATTATCTCATTTGATCCTCACAATAACCCTAGGAGGCAGGGGCTATTATTATCCCCATTTTACAGTGAAGAAATAGAAGCAAACAGGGGCTAAGTGACTTGCCCAGGAACACACAGCTAATAAATGACTGAGGCTGGATTTGAACTCAAGTCTTCTTGACTCCAGGGTTGGCGCTCTATCCCTGGTTGTTGGTGTTGGTGTTGTTGTTGTTGTCTTCATCATCATCATCATCATCAGAACTACTACTATTGTAGTTATTGCTACTGCTATACTTTTTAAAGTTTATTTATTATTAGTTTTCAACATTCGCTTTTATAAGATTTTGAGTTCCAAATTTTCCCCCTCCCTACCCTCCCTCCTCCCCAAGATGGCAAGCAATCTGATATAGGCCATACATGTACAATCATATTACACATATTTCTACATTAGTTGTGTTGAAAAAGAAAAATCAGAGTAAAAGGGAAAACTCACGAGAAAAAAAAAAGAGTAAATAGTATGTTTCAATCTGCAGACCAGACCCATTGGAAAAGACCCTGATGTTGGGAAAGGTTGAAGGTGAAAGGAGAAAGGGACAGCAGAGGATGAGATGGATGGGGTAATATCATGGAAGTATTGAGCGTGAGCTTAGACAGACTTTGGGAGATACCGAAGGACAGAAGGGTCATGAAAATTTGGATATGACTAAATGAATGAAGACTGATAAAAAAAAGTTTGAAAACTGAAGGTGTAAAAAACAATCATAGTAAAATTATCATTCTTAAGTCTGAAATGCAAGAGAAGCAGAAGATTAGGGTAAGGTTTCAAGGTCATAGTTTTGAAATAAGTGAGTCAGTTCCCCAGTTCGGAGAAAAGTACCTGAGAGCCTCAAACACTCTAACATCATGTTTTCCTCATATGTGGAATGAGTTGCCTTGTTAAGTAGTGAGTTCTTCATCCATTGGTTCTGCCAAGGGGTTGCTAGATGACCAGAGAATTACAGAAATTCAAAGTTGGGGAGGACCTCAGAAACCATCTAGTTCAACCCATACCTGAAAAAAAGTCTTCAATGCAAAATCCCCACCAAATAGTCATCAAGTCTTTGCCTGAAGACCTCCAAAGGAGCAGAGGAGAACGGGTTTCCCAGTACTGCCAAGACAGCCCATTCTACCTTTTCATAGCTCTAATTTTTATAAAGTATTTCCTTGCATCAAGCCTAAGTTAGTCTTTTTTAAATTTTCCACTCTTGCTCCTATTCATTCCCCCTTAGGGCCAAGCAAAACAAATCTATTTCCTCTTCCACAAGACAATGCTTTGAAGACTCCTCTTCACTTGTCATGCATGGGGCAGAGAGAATTCCTGCTTCGATATGGGCTGACCTGGATGGGTCTCTGAGATCTTTTCCAATTCTGAGATTGTAGGACCCTGGCTAGTTGATGCTGTCAAAGTTAATTTAGCATCTCACTTTTTAAATGGCTTTATTTGTATTCATTCAAAATCATCTACTTTGGCAGATGTCAGCACAGCAAATTATCATTGTCTGATCCTTCCCTTCTTTAAAATAATTACTATCTTGATCCAAAAAAACAGTGCCCCAGTAAGGTCCTGGAGTCTAGCAATCTCAGATTCAATGTGCTCCAAAATTGGCCCTCTGGGGGTCTCAATAGATGGTGGTGCCCAGCCACAGAACTCTGACTGTTTTTATTACAAAGTGGTTGGAAGTCATCAAGTCTTTGAGAATAGCTTGGTCCCAGAAGAGATCAGTGGTTGCTTGTTTACCACAGCAGAATTTCCAAAGCCCAGCAGCAAGGTAGGACTGCAGAAAGATTGCTGGATTTGGGAATCAGAAAACCTATGTTTTAATCTCAGCTCTGCAATTTACCACCAGTGTAACCTAGGGCAAGTTGCTTAATGTGCTTGGGCCATGGTTCTCTCATTTATCAATTGAAAGGTTGTTTTATTAGATGACTATTATGATCTTATTATTGTTCAGTATTTTTTTGACAGTCAAGTCTGACTCTTCATGACCCCATTGGGGTTTTCTTGGCAAAGATACTGGAGTGGTTTGCCATTTCATTCTCCAGCTCATTTTACAGAAGAGGAAACTGAGGCAGAGTTAAGTGACTTGCCCAGGGTCACACAGCTAATAAGTGTTTGAGGCCAGATTTTAACTCACAAAGATGAATCCTCCTTCTTCCAAGCCCAGTACTGTATCCACTGTGCCACCTAGCAGCCCTGAGCTTATTATTGTCATATAAAGAGAAGGAATCACAAAAAATAAACTGGCAATTACGTAGCACTTTAATGCTTACAAAGCATTTTACAAATATCTCATTTGATCCTCACAACAGCCCGGGGAAGTAGGTGCTAATATTATCCCCATTTTACAGATAAGGAAACTGAGGCAGAAAAGGTAAAGTGGTTTGCCAGCATTCCATTTATAGTCAGTGTCTTGTCCAAAGCCTTGTCTTAAATACCAGGCATTAATCACCAACAGGTGGATATGACAAAGGTCTGACAATCCAATGATCTGACTCTTGTGCAAAGGAAGCAAAGGTGTGAAAACTGAGAGAGAAAGAGAGAGAGAGAGAGAGAGAGAGAGAGAGAGAGAGCACTGCATACAGATCTGAGAAGACCAAGAGAGACAGAGTCTGACTCCAAAAGAAACAGACAAGGAGAGAATAATTAACTACTGCTGGCAGAAAGCATCTCCAGATTGAGTCCGAGAATGGCCTAGAGCAGCTCCTCAATTGGTGTTTGCTGTTTAATATGGAATCTGTATAATGGGTATAATATAACACAATTGCCCTCACAGAGTCATCATGAGGAAAGTGAGTCGCAAACTTTAAAGCACTGTATAAATCTGAGTTATCATTAATAATCTAGTCTGAGACACTTCCCCCTACTACTTTGCAGAGGGAGAGGAAGGGGTCCATAGGTATGGCACACTGCATATGATATCAGGATTAATGAATGTTTTGATGAACTTTTTTCCCTCTTCCTCTTTTACTTTAAAAAGGAAATCTCTGTTGCAAGGGTTGGCTCTCTGGGTGGAGGAATAGACAGGAATACAAGGGAAGTCTGAGTGATATAAGAAAAGACATCAATAAAAAGAACTTTTTTTAAAAATCTTTGCTGGCTGAGGTGGCCAATGCTGAGTCCTGTTGCCCTGAATCTTTTTGATGGTCATAAATCTAGACCTGGAAGGGTCCTCAGAGGCCATTTACTCCGAGCCCCCAAGGTCACACAGGCAGTAAGTGGCAGAACTGCAATTCGAACATGACTCTAAAACCATTGTTCATTCCACCATTATTCACTACCTTCTTGATAGGAACATATTTAAGGCTTCATTTGAATACATCATTGATTTCCTAAAATGAAGCAAAATTGTTCTTAATTTAGATATTAAAAAACAAACCCACACTGCCTTAAAAAAAAAAGCTCCAAAGTGAAGTTCTGAAAATTCATTAGCCCACTCGCACCAATTATTTTTTATCAGTGTGCCTCAGGAGTTCTCACTATTAGTTTAAAAAACTTAATGGATTCTGCAGTGGTTACTACCTCATCTTTGAAGGTTATTTTTCCAAGGTTGCTCTGAGAATCATCTTCAGTGAGTTTTAAGGCCAACCCACAGAAGACTTGACCAAACTCCCATAATGATGATTAAAACACTCCTTGTCCCAGCCCCTCTACTCCCATGCTCTCATGCGCCCCCTTCTCTTCTGCCTCCACACCCTCCCTTGGTGACTCCATCCATTCCACTATCACCTCTATGGAGAAGACTCCCAGATGGAGACATCCAATCATGGTCTGTCTCCGGAGCTCCAGTCTAGCATCACTAACAGCCCATTGGACATCTTGAACTAGATGTCCTATAGGCATCTCAACCTCAGCACGTCCAAAACACAACTCACTCTCTAGTAGACAAAATCGACCCCTCTTCCAATCTTCCCTACTTCTGCCAAAGGCTTAATTTCTGTAAATAGTTTGGGTATCTCTTCTTCTACACCAAAATTTCCCCTGATCTTCCCATACACACACATACACACACACACACACACACACACATATCCCTTTATCCAAAGCATATTACAGGCCCCTAAATGTCAATCTATACAAAGGCCACCATTCACCTAGTCCCCCAAGTTCCAAAATCTTGGCAGTTCTTCATTTTTCTTGGTCTCTCATATGACATATCCATTTAGTTATCAAATCTTGCCCTTTCTGTCTCCACAGTATCTCTTCATTCTACTCCTTCTCTCCACTCACATAGCTACCACTTTAGTTGAGGTCTTCATCACCTCACATCTAGGTTACTGTAATGGCCTACTGATTGGGCTCTCAACCAATGGATAGAGCATGGAACTGGATTCAGAAAGACCTAAGTTCAAATCACACTTACTATCTATGTGACTCTGGACAAATGGAGGATGTTCAGGGAGGACTAGTACCTCTGATGTGAGGGCTGCTGAGGCCTTTTCAGGGCTTCTCATCCACTTTTGGTATCCATTTTCACCCAGTTCTCACCTGTAGCATGCCCAGTGGCCACACCCTAGCAAACCATCTCAGCAGACAGGCTAAACCAGGTTGAGAGTAACCAACAGGCCCCAAATCTATGAATTATGGGGATGTCCACCCCAAGTATGTGAAGACTTCCTCTGGTGGGGAATGGGTGGATGAGAACAATTTGTTCCAATGGCCATGAAGTCAGCTGAAGCAGGTGCCATGGAGTACTTAGAGCTTGGTCAGACATCAAAGATGCCAAAGTCATCCACTGCAACCCAAACCACTGCCAGTCCCCTTGACTTTTGTCATGCTACTGGACTCCAATGACTCTGGAAGCTGATGACTTTGTACAACTCTGCCTCACTTAAATCCAATTGATGCTTGAGGCAAGACATCACCCCATGATGTCATTGGTCTTCTTTGAAAACAGGAGATGAACAACAAGAAGTTACTTACAAGCTGTCTCTTCCATTAGATTTCAAGCTCCATGGGGCACAGGAACTATTGTTTGCCTCTCTTTTGTAGTTAAACACTCCAGTGTTTAACACAGTGTCTGGCATGTAGTAGGTACTTAATAAATATAGAACGATGATGATGATGATGATGATGATGGTGATGATGACGATGACGATGATGATGATGATGATGATGATGATGATGATAATGATGGTGATGGACAGAGTACTCTGGAACTAATCTGACAAGGACAGACTACAGGTAGAGCAGTACTGGATTAGGTCTGTGTTACTGCAGCCTCAGAGCACATTCATTCTCTCAGCAGCCATATCATAACATTGTCTCTTATTGAGTTTGCAATCACTAAAATCCTCTGATCTTTTTCAGATTGTTATCTAGTCATAACCTCCCTATTTTATCATTGTGAAGCTGATTTCTTGAACTATAAGAACTTAATTTTTTTTTTCTTTATGAAACACAAGCCATCCAGGGAAACCCAGATGGCATACAACATCCTGACTGATTGTCCTCACAGAGGTTTGGCAGGTAGAGACTCCCACAACAACATCAGGGAACATCATTAAGGACAATCTTAGAACCCCACAACAGAGCTCTTGTTAACTACTTAGAACCTTCTATAGTCTCCACTCTCCTTCTATAGTCTCCACAATGTCACTTTTGGAAGGGTTAAGTCAGTCCAACCAGAACACAGCAACATAAAAGGCCACACAGAAATGGCTTCAGTGCCTCCTGGGTCTGGATGGTGCCCCATCTCTGGTGTACAGCTTCTGCTGAGCCCTTCCATCCCTGTGCTCATTGCCAAGTCCCATCCCCTGCGCACAGCCCCAGCTGAGCTCCCCCACATAATGCTGCTGACACCAGGTTTGTTTAAGTCTGTGCTGCCAAAAAACCCTGGTTGGACTGAATGTTGTTGTTTTTCAGCTGGCTGTGCAGACACAACATGAGCCCCAGTGGCAAGTATGCCCAGAAAGAAATAGCTCGTGCTGCTTAGTCAGAGAGGAATCTGAGAAGAAATTCTTTTGGATGCTGACTCAGAGTGCTTTGGTGGAGAGAGGGGAGCCTGGTTCTGAGCCAGTGGTCTATCCTCACTCATCCATACCTGGGTCTACAGAGGATCTATAACTGACCCCCAAGCTGCTACAAATGGCCTACTACTGGGACAGCTAGGTGATGCAGTGGATAGAGGTCCAGCCTTGGAGCCAGGAGGACCTGACTTCAAATCCAGTCTCAGACACTTGACACTTACTAGCTGTGTAGCCCTGGGCAAGTCACTTAACTCAGATTGCCTCACCAAAAAAAAAGCAAAAAAAAAATGGCCCACTACCATCAGATCACATGATGAAATGACCTCTCCCCACCACCGCCAAAACCACTGGTTTGCTTAGTTGTTTTATGGAAAATTTTTTTGTTAATGACATCTTCCTTCTTAAATATTAAAAATGAAACCAACATGTACCAATAATACTTGCAATGTTTAGCAATTTTACAGTGTGTAAATGGCCTTAATTTTTTTTTCTTTATGATCCAAAATTCCCCATACTCCCCCACCACCAATATTTCCTCTTTTATCTCAGAAGACATTTCAGACCCCTGTCTCTCAGTATGTTCCAAGGCCAACGTGTTTCAAAGGAAATTACTTTGGGAAATGTACAACTTGTGAAATAAATTTGCTCATTTCTTTAGGTCAGGGATTCTTCACCTTTTTGGTATCCTGGCCCACTCTAGAAATCTGATGAAGCCTATAGATCCTTTTTCAAAAGAAGGTTTTTAAACGCATGAAATCACAAAAGAAAATCAATTATATCAAAATATAGCTATCAAAAATATTTTTTTAAAATAAAAGGGAAGTTCACGGATGCCAGGTTAAAAACTCCTACATACTAGGATATTGTCATTCACAAACCCTCCATGACTCTCACCATGAGTAATTCTTGTCCTTTTTCTGTGTCAATCAGTCAATGTAGCATTTATGTATTAAGTGCCTACTATTTGTCAAGTGAGACACTAGACCCTGGGGAAGGGAGAAATGAGAATAAGCTTTTTTTAACATAAGAATTTTTTTACATTCTTTTTTTTATTTTGAGTTACAAATTTTCTCTCTCCCTCCAATCCCTCCCCATGCATTAAAAAAGTAAGTAATATGATACCCATTATACATGTGAAGTCATACAAAAATATTTCCATATTAGCCATGGAGGGAAAAAAGGCAACAAAAATAGACTAAAAAAAATGCTTCAATCTGTACTCTGAGTCCATCAATCCTCTTACTGGAAGTGGATAGCATTTTTCATTATGAGTCCTTTGGAAGTGTCAGGTATCATTGTAGATAAGAGTAGCTAAATCTTTCACTGTTTATCATTGTTACAATATTGTTGTTACTATATACAGTGTTCTCTGGTTCTGCTTTCTTCACTTTGGGTAAGTCCATATAAATCTTCCCAGGTTTTTCTGAAATCCTCCCCCTTGTCATTTCTTATAGCACAATAGGAGGGAATAAGCTTTTATAGAACACCTACCATGTGTCAGGCACTGTGCTTTGTGCTCAAATGAGATATTATCTCACTTGATCTCCATAATAACCTTGGGAGGAAGGTGTTATTATTATTCCCATTTTATAGTTAGTGAAACCAAGGCAAAGAGGCTAAAAGAGGGCGAATAAATTGTCCTGTGTCACACAGCTAGCAAGTGTCCAGGGTAAGATTCGAACCCAGGTCTTCTTGACCACAAGTCTAATCACCAATCCATTGCTTCCACTTGAAGATAACTATTCCACTAGGTCTACCCCAACATCCCCAGTTCCTTTAGCCAGTCCTCATATGACATGAACTAAAAGCCCTTCACAATCCAGGTTGTCTTCCTCCAGACACATTCTCCTTCTTAAACTCTGCTACTCCTAACTGAACATGGAGCTTCAGATGAAGCCTGACAAAGACAGCATGCAATGCATTTGTTTTCTCCCCATTCCCAGAAGTTGTGCCCCTATTCAGGAGGACCAGGATTGCATTAGCTTTTTCATATGCTGCATCACTCTTCAGGCCAACGTTCAGCTTGTTGTCCACTAAAACTCTCAGATCTTTTTCAAGACACCTGCTGTCTATCCATACCTTCTCTCACTCCCAAGGATGTATACAAAATAAATGCACAGGGCCTGGGGAGGATAAGGGGACAAACTGAGAAAATCAAAATGGTCTATTTGGAGAAGTCATAGTAAGTATTCATAGAAGGGATTTTAGAGCTCACACACACACACACACACACACACACACACACACACCTTATTTTCTAGAAGAGAAGACTGAGATCCAAAGAGATATTACTACTTGCCCCCAAAGTATAAAAGTAGTAATGAGCAGAGCTGAGTTGCCCTGACTCCAAATCTAGGGTTCTTTCCAATAAACTATGATTTTTTTTTCTGTAAAGGATCATCTTTTTTATACCAATGTTCTGCCAAGGTTGCTGCATGAAAAGAACAATCACTTTTAGAGTTAGTATATAAATGTAAATACATATGTAACTGCTTATTTTCTATACAACTATATATAAATATATTCACTATATGAATATATAAATATAAATTTATATTCAGATAGATTATATAAATATAATATATAATTTTATGAATATGTATTATGTTTATGTACCAAAATACGTCTATACATTTTATTTGTCACTTCAGTCATGTCTGACTCTTTGTGACCCCATTTTGGAGGGGGTTTTTTTGGTAAAGATACTAGAGTGGTTTGCCTTTTCCTTCTCTGGCTCATTTTACAAAGAGGAAACTGAGGCAAACAGGTGACTTGCCCAGGACCACACAGCTAATACATATCTAAAGCCAGATTTGAACTCAAGTCTTCCTAACTCTAGGCCTGGCACTCTATTGAATGTGCCACCTAGCTGCCCATAACATATATAAATTTGTTTATAATTGACATATGGATTCTAAATAAATGTATTTATAATATTATTTTATATATAATTATAATCATATATTTTCATAATATATAAACTTTAGATAACATATAAATAGTTGTTACGGAAATGCTTATTCTTAGAGGTGGAAGTGGGGAGATGTTGAAAAAGATGGGAGAGCCCCACAAGAAGAGTATGAACCTTGGGTGGCATGGGAGGAAGATGGTTAGAGAACCCTGTAGTGGGTGTGGCTCTATCATAGATGTAAAGGATATAACTAATGAGAAACTCCAAAAAGCCATAGTAAAAGATGTCGTTAAAGAATTGTATGATGGAAAGAGAAGATGGGCTGGCCATATGATAAAGGTGAGGGAAGACAATAGCACACAGCCAGAGCTTTTCACTGGAATACTAATAATGTCCAGAGAAAGTCACCAGCACACTACATGGACTCCTTGTGGCAAATATGTGGGAGAATATAAACAAGAGTCCCACAGGATGGTTATCCACTGCATGGATAGATTGCAATCTGCATTGTTAGAGGAGACTTCCAAATTTACAAAATCTTAGATCTATTTGAGTAGTTCTGTAAGACCTGAATAGCAATTAAATATAATGATGATAATAATATAGTCACTTGTAGATATAAGTGCTCCTGGAGAGGAGGGACTATCTATCTTTGTATATACCCAATGTCTGGCATATAGTAGGTACTTAAAAATGCTTGAGGGTAGATTGACTAATTGATTCTAAAGCACTTGTATAGACATTCTTAATTTAATTTTACTACTCATGTCATTAGGACATGTAGTTCACCTTCAGCTCTTGAAGACAAGGCAAATAGAGCCTGGCAGATTTTACCAAGCTGGTAAGCCTCTGGGTACAGGCTTAGTAACACACTATATGTCTGTTGGCATAGGCTCCTCACTCTGTTGATGGAATGGGGAATAACCTTTTGACCATAGCAATATCTGCCAGACATAGAGGGATTGTTATCTGTGCTACTGGAAAAAGAACCCACACTGATGAAATCACAGGCTCTGGATGTGCTAAGTATTTAGAGAACCTATCTCAACTGAAATAAGTGGTGAAGTAATGGGTAAAACTTTGGCCTTAGAGTCAGGAAGACTGGTTCAAATACTGACTCAGACCCTTACTAGCTGTGTGATACTAGGCTCACAGGATAAAATAGAAGTTGGTCCTATGACTCAATCCTTCAGTGTCTTGCCCTTAGCTGGTTGCCAGCCAACATTCCCAAAGATGGTAGTTAATAAAAGTTGAGGGAGATTTTCTTCCCAAGATATTTAGGGTCAAATATAAAACCCTCTGTTTGGCACTGAAAGTCCTTTACAACCTGGTTCTGACTTACCTTTCTAGCTTTCTAACAAATTATTTCCCCTTCCAGAACTCTGTAGTCTAGCCAAACTGACTCCTTTTTGCTTTTCCTCCCATACAACATTCCATCTTCCATATACTCCATGGTCCAATTATTCCTCACAGACACAGCACTACCTCTCCCATACCTTTACGCTGGCTCTTCCCCATACGTGGAATGCTCTCCCTCCTCACCTGAAGTCTCTTAGAATCCCATTTCTGTCAAGGCTCAGCTCAAAAAGTACTTTTTATGTGAGGTCTTTTCTGACCATCTAACCCACCCAGGGCTGGTGGCTTCCATTCTCCAAAAATTACTTTGTCTTCATTTTGCATGTACTTACATATGTACATGTTGTCTAGCCCCAATAAAATGAAACCCCTTGAGAAAGAGGGGATTATTTCATTCTTCTGTGTATTCCCAGTGCTTACCACAGTGTCCATCAAAGGTCACATAAATAGTATCAGAGGTAGGATTTAACCATCTCTGACTCCACATCTAAACCACTTTCTAAAGTACCAGGATGTCACTATCTTTTTATAGGTGAAATGGTAAGCACCTAATGAATGTTTAGTAAACTGAATGACTTGAATTGAATTGAGTCACTTGGTGCCTTCCAATGTGAGCCCACTTTTCTCTGATCTTGTAAACTTACAAAGCCTCATACTTCACAGGTCATCTAGTCCAGCCCACATCATTTCTTCAACAGGATCCTAAACCAACAGTTATTCAACCTGAACTTCAAAACCTCCAGTAAGGAGGAACTCACTATGTCTAGAGGCAGCTGTCTGAAAGACAGCTCTAATTATGATGAAATTTCCTCCTACATGGAGCCTAAATTTGACTCCCTGTAACTCCCACCCATTTCCCCAAGTTCTTCCCTCTGGCATCAAACCAAGAAGAGTCAAATCCCTCTTCCATATGACGGGCCTGGGTACTTTCTGCTCAGAGGTAAATCCTTAGAATGTGACAGGGGAGGTCTTGCCTCACTGTTCCCCAGGAATGAGGTTGCAGAGCCAGCAGCTAGAAGCCACTCCCTGTGTCAGATCAGTAGCCTCCCTTACCGATGGTGTGCCCTCCCCAGTCACAGTCCATAATTTAGAGGGAATAACATGCTGCCAATGAACATTTCACATTTTTTGTAACTCTCCAGCCAAAGCAAATAGTGAGCTGAATTGAAATTTACACTCGGAGTGTTTTGACTATCAGAGTATATAACCTGGGATTACACAGCCAAGAACAGTAATCTTTATGCATAATGTGAGCTGGGGGATGGAGATATGATTTATAACAGACTAATAGCAGCCACAGTGGTCACACACTAGGCCAGGCATGATATTAGCTCTCTTGGGGAATTTTTTTTTATCCCAAATACAAAATATCCCTCTCTTAATTAGAACTGGATCCTAAAGGTAGGTTTTTGTTGTTTGCTTACTTTCCTAATGAGTACATGAGAATTCAGAGAATGTTTTCCCCATGATAGCAAAGAGGAACCCAGAGAAGGGTGACCCAGGATGGTGAGGGGACTGGTTGTTATTCAGTTATTTAGTTGTGTCTGACTCTTTATGACCCTGCGTGGGGTTTTCTTGGCAAAAATACTAGAGTGGTTTGCCATTTCCTTCTCCATTGGGTTAAGCAAACAAAAGTTAAGGGACTCGCCCAAGGTCACCTAGCTTGTAAGTCAGGTCACATTTGAATTCAGGTCTTCCTGACTCCAGGCCCAGCACTCTATCCACTGAGCCATGTGTGCCATATGAACATCAGTTAAAATAAATAGGCAATGATTAGCCTGGAGAAGAATAGAATCTGGCAGAATGCAATAGGTGGCTTTAAGAATTTGAAGGGTTGCCCAACGAAGGAGGGAATTAGCTTGGCCTGGGGGCAGAACCAGAAGCAAAGAGAGGATGTTGCTAAGAGGCAGACTTAGACTTGATATCAAGAAGAACTTACTGGCCAAGCTGCCCTAAAGTGGAATGAGCTGCCTCAGAATTTAGAGTTCCTGACCTCATGAGAGGTCTTCAAAAGAAGTCCAGATGAGTGTGCATTGGGGATATCAAGAGACAGCACGCACCATCCAGTTGCAGCAGTTAGGTGGTATAGTGGAGAGAGTTTTGGACTTTGAGTCAGGTGGATGTGAGTTCAAATCCTGCCTCGGAGACTTCTCTCTGTGATCTTGGACAAGTCATTTAAACTCTCTCAGTCTCCGTTTCTTCACCTGCAAAATGGGGATAATAATAGCAACTATCTAATGGGGTTCTTGTAAGGCTAAAATGAGATAACAAGTGGGAAGCATTTTGCAAACCTTAAAGTACTGCATAAATGTTAATTATTAATCATCATCATCATCATCATCATCATCATGACTGGAGCCTTGGGTTTTGAGGCTAGAAGGCCTGGGTTCAAATCCCACTTCAGACACTCATTCGCTTGAGTGACCCTTGCCAAGTTTTTCAACCTTCACCAGTCTCAGTCCCCTCATCTGTAATATGAGGATGATAATACCCAAAGTCTTTACCTCAAAGGTTGTGACAAGTTTACATAAGTCACTGATTATTGTTAGAGAGGACTCTCAGTCAGGGACAGTCAAGTTCTAAGGTATCTTCTAATTCTGAGATCTTGTTAACGTAAGCTAGTGGGTCACATTTAGCAGTTCCTGAGCCCCAGATGCCACCCCTTGAGCCAATGGTCCAAAGGATTCAAGTTACAGATTTTTTAATATCTTCCAAAATAAATAATTGTAAAGAATATTATGAGTAGTATGTGACATCATTGCAGGGATTCACAATATATTTTTGTATTGAAAGAGATTCATAAAACAAAAAAAGTTGGGACTTGCTGAGCTAAGAGATTCTCAGGAAAGTCATAGTTTGGTATGTAACTCTTTGCTTGTTATAAAATCACTAGGTTTTCCTTGGAAATTTGGAGCATAATAACTCACATTTCTGTAGCACTTAAATTGTTAGAGACTGACAGATTCAAAGCCCTTTTTCAACTTCCTCATACGAGGTAACGTACAACCCTGTACTTAAAACAGGCCCAATATGTTTTAAGTTTAGTCTTATTTGGGAGCAGTTTATAGAAATGAATTCTCACCCACAAAACACTCACTGTGCCTTTCTTCAAATCACAAACCCATCCTTGTGCTGAGATCATTGGAACAAAAGCAAAGAGGACCTTAGAAGCCATCTGGTCCATCGCTACTATTTTTGTAGATAAAGAAGCTGATGCTTAGAATGGTAATGACCTGTCCCAGGTCAAACAGCTAATATGTGGCATATTGGTGGTACCATCAGGAAGAATTGAATTCAGATCTAGTCTTAGACACTTATTAGCTATGTGACCCTTGGTAAGTCACTTACAGCCTCAGTCTGCCTCAGTTTCCTCATCTGTAAACTGGGGATAATGATAGCACCTACCTCCCAGGGTAATTATGAGGGTAAAATGAGATAATCTTCACAAAGAACTTTACAAAACTTAAAACACTATATTTAATAGCTATTATTATTATTATTAAGCAGCAGAAATAATATTTGAACCTAAGCCACGGGATCTTAGATTTAGAAGTGGAAAAACTTTAGAAACCCTCATTTTATAGATGAAAAAGCTGAGGCCTTGAGTGGGAATGACTTGTTCAAGATCACATGGGTAATAAAAGTCAAAGATGGGATTTGAACTCAGATCCTCTGACTCCAAATCTAACTCCCACCAACTCCTACAGGGACTGGGAGTTGCAAGAAGGTGTATTACCACTCCTCCAAGCTGCCTAATTGCTGCTTTCAGAAGGTTTTATAGCCAGGTAGCCTTCTTAAACTCCTTCACACTCCCACCCACCCCCCAAAACTTGAAGTGTAGAAGGGTAGAGGGATCATACAGTTATCACTGGAAGGAACGTTAGTGGTTTTCTAATCTATCACCTTCATTTTACTGATGAAGAAACTGAGGCAGACAGAGGTTAAGTGATTCACCCAAGGTCACACAGCTGGTAAAGGTCTAATGCAGGATTTGAATTCAGGTTTCTCTGATTTAAAGTCCAGCATTCTATCCACTATAGGTCATTCCATTACTAGTGCATTATGTGTGGACTACATAAAACATATATATTCAGGATATCTGACATGCTTTGGAAACTATTCCAGACACCATACACATTTCCCTTGTTTCCAGTCTCCATACCAACAGGCAAGTGAATCCTCTTAATTTCTCCCTTGACTACAGTGCTATCTCCTCACTCCATTGCCATGACAAGTTTTCTTGGCTTAGGTCTCCATGACTCCAAAACATCCAGTGACCTTGACCCATCCATCCCTACAACCAGTTACTGGAATAACTTTTTCATTCCTCAACATGTTATATTTGGTCTTGTGGATTTTCAGCCTCCAACAATGAAATATTTCCAAACACTCTGCCAACCACAACTAAAGTAGACGGGCCTACTCAGAATGAGTCATCACAGTAAAACAGTGGCCAAAAAAGCTAATGTAATAATCTCAGATTTCATGAAGAGAAGAACTGCTTCCAGGAATGGGGAGCAAGGAGTTTCTCTGCACTCTTATGTGGTCTGATCACATCTGGAGTATGATATTAAGTGACAAACACCACATTTGGGGGAGGATGGTGATTAACCGGAAAGTGCCCAGAGCAAGAGAGGAGGATGGTCAAGGTGTTTGTGTTGGTGCCATACTCATACTCAATTGAAGGAACTGAGAATTATTAGTCTAGAGAACAGAAGACTTATGAGAGATGTGATAGATGGCTCCAAGCATTTACAAAACTGTCATATGGAATGATTGGACTCATTTTGCTTGGCCCAATAGGAGCCGTAGGTGAACATTGCAGAGGGGCAAATTTGGACTTGATGTAAGGAACGTCTTGATGGAATAGACAGCTTTAAAAAGAGGATTGGTTTCCCCTCCTTTGAGGTCTTCGTAGAATTATTATTGAATAATAGATGTAGAGCTGAAAGGAACTTGAGAGACCATGAAATCCAACCCTTTTGTTTTACACATAGGGAAACTGAGGCACAGACAGGTTAAGTGACTTGTCAAGGGTCACTCAGCTGAGCTAGTGAGTGTCTGGGGGGGGATTGATTTTAAGCAGGCCTTCTTGACTCCATGTTGAGGGCACTATCCACTATACAACACTGCCACTCAAAGCAGAGGCTAGGTGAGCATTTGTTGGGTATATTGTAGCAGAGGTTCCTTTCATGTACAGGTTGAACTACATGACTCACAAGGTCCCTTCAGCTCCAAATCCTATGACTGGTACAGTAAAATGGATAATTTGAGCTCTATAAGAGCAGGAGCTGATTCACTTAAGTCTTTATATCCCCAGTGCCTAATATAGTGCCCTTCCCTAGTGAATGCTTAATAAATGTTTGTTGAATTGAATCAGTCATAGGCTTTGAAACTTATTGACCATCCAGCAAACATCTCATTTTACAAATGAGGAAACTGAGGCCCAAACAGGTTGAGTGACTGCCTTACACAAGGTTGTACAGGTAGCAAATGCCAGAGTCACAATTCAACCCCATAGCCTTTGCCATCAAATTCAGAGCCTCTGCAAAAAGCAGGTTTTAGCGAAAGAAAAAGCATAGGTATGTGAAAATGACTAGAAGGTGAGAGGGAGCCCTAGACAGGAGGAAAGAGCTCAAAGAGCAAAGCCTAGGGGTGCTGCTGACTTCCCCACCTTCCCCCTTGCCTACAACCACCCCAACCCAACCAGATGAATCTGCTGTGCCTTTAATTGCCTTCCTGAGTTTGTGTGCTGGTGTTTTGTTCCCTGGAACAGCTTCTCGGTAAATTAATGAACTTGTCAATTAAGGCATTTCAGTTAAACTGCCTCAATTAAATTCCATTTTTGGCAACCAAGGGCCCTGCCAGCCCCGGTGTGTATCTTTGCCCAAATCTCCTTGGTGACCTCCTTCACCCCCACCAAAATTGATGTCTGAAAGGCTAAGCTCAGCCTCTCCTGCTTTCTGCATCCTCTTCTCTGAGCTAAGGCAAAAGATTTGAGGCCAGCCAATATTTTGGGGAGTGGAAAGTCCCTTTATAAAAATTTATGAGCCAGAGCACCACATCCATTTCTGTGACACAGAATGAAACACACCATAAATTTTTCAAGTTTATTTAATTCAATTCATTGTGTTCCATTACAGTCTGCCTTGTCAGACTGTTCATGGAAACAGATCAGCTATGAAAAGTTTCTCCTTCCCTCCTCCCTTTGCTTCCCAACTCCCCTGCCTCCATCCAAATTCTCTGAGATAGCTCTGATGTGCCTCTGAGATATTTTGTGATAACATGAGCACCCACCCCATCCCTTGGCAAATTCAGGCTGTCTAAATTTAGGAGACTAGGGATAACAATAAGGGAAAGGAGCATAAAGGAGCATAATTGTGACTCTAGCACTTGCTACCTGTATGACCTTTCCCTTATGTTTCCTTGATATCTGGTATTTCTGGATAAGGAAATTCTCTCCCCCACTGCTGATTTACTTATGGTCATGGGTTTGTGGGTTGGCATTTTGTTCCCTGGCATAGTTTCTGTGGAAATTAATGAACTTGCCAATTAATTAAGGAAACCTCTCCTAACAATGCAAGTTAGAACCTCCTCTGCAACTTCTAGTCTAAGAGGGTTGTTAGAGCCCTAAAAGTTTAAGTGACTCCCAGGATCACTCAACCAGTTTAGTCAGAGGTAGGATTAGAACTTAGGACTTAAACAAAGCCAATGCAACTAAGTTTAGAAGGAAGGTAGAAAACTGGGAAAGAATTTTTACAATCAGTCTCTCTGATAAAGGCCTCATTTCTAAAATATATAGAGAATTAAGTCAAATTTATAAGAATACAAGCCATTCCCCAATTGATAAATGGTCAAAGGATATGAACAGACAGTTCTCAGATGAAGAAATTAAAGCCATCTATAGTCATATGAAAAATGCTCTAAATCACCATTGATTAGAGAAATACAAATCAAAACAACTCTGAGGTACCACATGACACCTATCAGAATGGCCAACATGACAAAACAGGAAAATGATAAATGTTGGAGAAGATGTGGGAAAATTGGAACACTAATGCATTGTTGGTGGAGTTGTGAAATGATCCGACCATTTTGGAGAGCAATTTGGAACTATGCCCAAAAGGCTATAAAAATGTGCATACCCTTTGACCCAGCAATAGCACCTCTAGGGCTATA
Source organism: Vombatus ursinus (assembly GCF_900497805.2). Taxonomy (NCBI): domain Eukaryota; kingdom Metazoa; phylum Chordata; class Mammalia; order Diprotodontia; family Vombatidae; genus Vombatus; species Vombatus ursinus. The sequence continues at coordinate 5,467,966 of NW_020954713.1, read as the reverse complement.
TCTCAAAGAGATCACACAAATGGGAAAAGGACCTACATGTACAAAAATATTCATAGCAGCTCTTTTTGTGATGGCAAAGAATTGGACATTGAGAGGATGCCCATCAATTGGGGAATGGCTGAGCAAGTTGTGGTATATGAATGTGATGGAATGCTATTGTGCTATAAGAAATGATGAACAGGCTGACTTCAGAAAAACCTGGAAAGACTTGTATGATCTGATGCTGAGTGAAGTGAGCAGAACCAAGAGAACATCGTACACAATAACAGCCACGTTGCGTGATGACTAATATTGATAAACTTAACCCTTCCTGGCAATACAAGCATCTAAGACATCTCCAGAGGCCTTGTGATGGAAAATGCTCTCCACACCCAAAGAAAGAACTATGGAAGCTGAATTGTTATTTTTTTTTCCTCTTCTGTTGGGTTTTGTTTCCTCTTTCTAATGGTTCCTCCTATTGGTTTTAATTTCTACTTACAACATCACTAATGTGAAAATATGTTTAAAATGAATGTAAATGTATAGCCTGTATCAGATTATGCACCATCTTGGGGAGGGTGGTGGGGAGGAAGGGGGAGAAAAATTTTGAACTCAAAAGCATATGGAACTGATTATTGATAAATCAAAATAAATTAATAAAAAAAAAGAACACAGGTCAAAAAAAAAAAAAAGAACCTAGGACTTCCTGACGACATTCTAGTACTGGCTAGGGAGACAGCATAGGGCAGTAGATTGAGAATTGCCCTCTAGGTCAAGAAGACCCAACCCACCTCTGACATATACTATGTGACCCTCAGCAAATCACCTTACCCCACTCTCAGGTAACTGTATAAGACTGAATGACAGAATAGTAATTGATCTGCAGGTCAGCTAGATGGCACCATAGTGTGTAGAGTGCTGGGCCTGAAGTCAGGAAGACTCATCTAGCTGTGTGATCCTGGGCAAGTCACTTAACATTGTTTGCCTCAGTTTCTTCCTCTGTAAAATGAGAAGGAAATGGCAAACCACTCCAGTATCTTTACAAAGAAAACACCATATGCAGTCACGAAGAGTTGGACATAACTGAAAATAACTCAATACTGATCTGCATTGGTAGAATTGTTACTAGGAGTTCCCTACACAAATTAAATTCAAGGTCTGGATATGATAGACAGAAAGATAATAGATAGGTGATAGATGGATAGGTAGATGGATATACAGATAGATAAATGAAGATGTGAATGAATGAATCAGCCAATGAATACTAGCTGGATATTATTATTAATCATCATCATAATCATCATCATTATTATTATTAATTGAGAGTCCAATGTGGAATCAGGAAGGGCTAGATTCAAGTTTTGCCTCTGATACATACTGGCTATGACCCTATCTTCTTACTATTCCAGGCAATATTCTATAAATCATAGAAGAGTTGCCAATCTATATCCATGAAGGAAGGTTCCACTCTGGTGTTTTCCCACTCTGATAAAATTAGAAGTGAAAAAAACAATAATTATGGCTAAAATATACAGCACTTTAAGGTGTGCAGTGTGATTGACGCATCTGATGGATCCTCACAATAGCCCTATAAAGTAGGTATTACTAGCCTCAGCTGTGAGCCCCATCTTACAAGTGAGGACATTGAGGCTGTCACTTCCCTCTTCTAGGCTTTAATTTCCTTATCTATAAAATAAGAGGACTGAACTAGATGACATCTAATATCTCTTCCAACTCTAAATTCTGTCATATTCAGGAAATATAGAGAAGTTTTCTTATTTCTTTGATAATTATAACTGACATTTCTATGGTGCCTTAAAATTCACAGAACACTTTACCTGGATTGTCTCCTTCAATCCTTATAGTTTTAGTAGGGTTTTTTTTTTGGTCCAGATCTGTAAATTCATCAGGTCATTAAGGGGACTGTCCAATGGGGCAGCCCTTACTGCCAGTGAAAATCCTGCTTTGCTCTGCAACCTGAATCTTAGAGATGCCTCAAGAATGAAGAAGTTAAATGACTTGCTCTGGGTCACCCAGCCAGTGTGTCACAGGTCAGAAGCAGCATTTGATTCTAGGTCACCCTGACTCCAATGCCAGCTCTCTATCCCCTGTACTGTACTACTTATTTCTCACAGTTAATATTATCAGCATCATTTTACAAATGAGGAAATGGAGGCCTGGAATGATTAAAAGACTTACCCATGGCCCCAAATCCAGTAGGCATCAGAGGCAGATTTGAACCCAGATCTCCCTTACTCCCAGTCCAGCACTCTGTCCACTATAATATATTGTTTCCTTCACTAAACAATAATTCCCTAAGGGGACTAGAGACTGAGGAGGGATTCTGGTCAGAACCATGGACAGTGCTCAGCTTTTTTGGCACTGATGATCCTCCCAAAAGCTGAAGGCTTCTCTCCATCCTCCAGCCAATGGCAGCTGGGACACTGGCAGTCCCTGGAAACTGTCTGACGTGTGCCAGTAGGTAAGCCATCCTTCCCAGAAAATGAACAAATTAAACCTGACCTTCCCAGTTTCACAGTTTATTTGTAGCTCCTGCCAACCTGCAGATTTTATGGGGCACTCAGCTGCAACTGGTGCCTCATCTGTATCCTCAGGGGAAATATATCTTCCTTTAACTGAAATGAAAGGATTAAACAGGCAGTGGTTCCTTCCTTGTGGAACACTGGTCCCACAACTGGGGACACATGGACAGCTCCCTACCTGCAGTTCAGCACAGCTTGGATGTGAGAACAATATCATTTCAGGAGCCTACAAAGGGTACTGACTATACTTCTGCTTAAAGGGTCTTTCCTCTGTACTCCTTCACTGTGTACCCTATCCTCCATTAAACAGTAAGGAAAGGAAGACAGGAGCAAAGCCCAGTAAACAGTTCAGAAGAGAGACATCAGTATGAGCTGGGATGGTCAAGGAAGCTTTCCTGGAGGAGGTAAGGTGAATTGGGCCTGAATAATGACAGTTGAACCAACTATTTCCCATTCCTGAAATGCACTCCTGCCTTAACTTCACCTAGAGAGTTCCTCTCTTCCTTTGAGATGAAGCTCAAGAACCATCTTCTGTAGCAAGCCTTTTCCAAATCCCACCAAAAATTAGTGCCCTCCCTCCCAAACTACTCCATATTTAACTATTTTGTATTTACTCACTTAATAATTGTTGTAGTTGTTCAGTCATGTCCAACTCTTCATGACCTCATTTGGGCTTTTCTTGGCAAAGATACTGGAGCAGTTTGCCATGTCCTTCTCCAGCTTATTTTACAGATGAGGAAACTGAGGTAAACAAGGTTAAGCAACTTGTCTGGGGTCACATAGCTAGTAAGAGTCTGAGGCCAGATTTGAACTCACAAAGATGAATCATCCTGACTTCAGGCCTGTCATTCCATCCACTATGCCACCTAGATGCCCATAGTAATAGTGAGCACAGCAATTAATAGTAGCTAGCATTTATATGATGCTTTAAGATTTGTTAAGAACTTTACAGATATTGTTTTATCCAACAACCCTGGGAAGTAAGCATTATTATTATCTCTACTTTACAGATGAGGAAACTGAGGCAGACAGAGTTTAAATGATTTGCTCATTGCCACACAACTAACAAATGCCTGAGGCTATAATTTAAACTCCGGTCCTCCAAACTTCAAGCTCAGTGCTCTATCCACTGTACCACCTGTAGTGGCCTGATACAATGCCAGGCATATAGCGGGTACTTAATGGAGTTTCATTGATTCATTGAGTGATTGATTTAAAAACAATGACAGCGACATTTATAGTGGTTTTAAAGTGTGAAGCACCTTTCATGCATTATCTCATTTGAGCCTCATTGCCCTCTGAGGCAAGAGCTTTTTTCCAAGGGAGGAAACTGGAGGCCAAAGAGGTTAGTGATGTGCACGTGGTCATACAGCTAGCAAATACTTGAGAATTTCCTGATGCCAAAGACAGCACTCTGTATATACACTAAGCTATGCACTGTAGAGAATCACTACAATAAAGAATGAAGAATCACTCAGTCAACAAGAATTTATAAAATACTAACTGTGTACTATGTACATGGCTAAGAACATATGCAAGCTAAAAGAAGATACTGTCTGCCCTCAAGGAGCTTACATACCAAGCCAATGCATAAAAGGGGAACTGAAAAGGTAGGACATGAGGAGGGGTTGGTGACTAAGTCCAGGGAATGAGGGAATGAGGGGTGGCTGGCCTGAGCCCTCACCCCAAATGGAAGTTCAAAGAAGAACTTGCCAATAGAAAAATTGCCAGTAGGCAGCTGACGCATAGTGGTTAAGTCCAGAGAATCAGAAATGACTGGTCTGATATCTTCCTCAAAATGGAGATTCTGGGGAGAGCTCAACAATGGGAGAAGGGACCAGAAAGAACGGAGTTGGGAGATAGCATCACAGTTGAGATGCTCTAAGGTCCAAAGGAGACAAAATAAAGAATCAATTCTGTAGTAGAATCCCTGGCCTCTAATGTCTCTACAGAAATTCCCAAAGTTTAGAGGTCCTGATGCAAGGAGGCAAATTTGACCTCATAGGTATCACCAAGGCTTGGTGGGATGAAACCTGTGATTATACTATGGCTCTGAGAGGGAATATTTTATTCCAGGAGTGGGGATTCTGTCAAAGGATGGCACTTGAGGACCTAGAGGGTCACATGTGGCCTCAAGGCTGCAGGCTCCCCGCTCCTGCTTTATTCAAATGAAACAAGATAGGTAAAAGGGGGAGAGGAGATAATTATCACCATCCATTAAGGAGGTATGCATACTCATGAGGAAATGCAAGAAACGAAGGCAGAAAGCACAATGGAGAATAACTGGCTGAAGATGAGTGGAGGGAGAAATAAAACTGATTTCACCACTGGAGTATACTACAGACTAAATGAACTGAAAGAGAAAAAAGATTAGGGATTTGGGAAACAAATCATAAGTCTGGCACAATAAAAAATATGATACAGAAATGATTGAGGATTTAAACTATCTAAATATATGCTGGAGCTCTCCCTCTACCAAAAACAGGGTCAAGACAACAAGTCAATTCAACAAGCATTGATTACATACCTACTATGTGTCAAGCACTGGTATTTGGGGATAAAAAGAAAGGCAAACAAACCCTGTTCCTATGGAGCTCACAGTGTTATTAATTACCATACAAATAAGATATATAAAGGGTAAATCAAAGATAATTTCAAAGGGAAGACACTAAGGTTAAGGAAGACAGAGAAAGATTTCTTAAAGAAGGTGGGGTTTTGACGGAAGCCAGAAGAGTTAGAAGGTGGAGTTGAGGAGAGAGAATTCCAGGCGTGGGGGATAGCCAGTGAAAATGCCCAAAGTTAGGAGATGAAGAATCTCTTGCAGAGTACAGCTAGCAAGCCAGTGTCACTGGGTTGAAAAATATGTCACCCAGACCACTGAGAGATTAAGTGACTTGCCCAGCGAAACATAGCTAGTATGTGTTAGAAGTGGGATTTGAATCCAGGTCTTTCTGGCTTTGAGTCTGGCTCTCTATCCACCATGCCTTGCTACTTCCAAAAGGGCAGGATGGTCAGGGGAGAAGGAGGGAGGAGAGAAAGAAGCATTGGTATTATGTCTTGTTATTTATTTTGCTTTGTCGCTTAGTTAAACACTAGCATACTCTCTGGTTGGTCTGAGAATAGTAAGATTGGCAGAGATTTGCAAGCTGTGGTTTGGAATAGATTCTAACCCGAAGTATATCCAGAACTTGGAGTCATTTTCAGAGAACCTATAACTAAGAAAAGGCAGCTAGGTGGTGCAATGGATAGAATGCCGGTCCTGAAGTCAGGAAGACTCATCTTCTGGAGTTCAAATCTGGCCTCAGACACTTAATAGCTATGTGACCTTGGGCAAGTCACTTGACCTTCTTTGCCTCAGTTTCCTCATCTGTAAAATGAGCTGAAGAAGAAAATGGCAAACCACTCCAGTATTTTTGCCAAGAAAGCCCTAAATGGGGTCACAGAGTCTGACACGACACAAATGACTGAACAACAAAATAACTGGGAAGGACTCAGATACATATTGTATTTCTCCAATAGATTACAAACTTCATGATGGCAATCAATCAATCGGTAAACCTTTAAAGGGAAGAGACTCTGACTTTTGTCTTTGTATGCCCAGCAGCTAGCACAATGCCTTGCACACAATACATAATAAATGCTTGTGGGATCAAATTATATTTTCAGAAGTTCGAGTAATAATAATAATAATAAGTCGCATTTATATAGTACTTTAAGATTTGCACTTTCCTCCCAATGACAGCATGAAGTAGATAGGGCAATGGTTATTATTAAAAGAGGAGGGAACTGAGGCTATGAGAGATTAAGCAGATCAGCCAGAATCACACAGTCACTAGGTGTCTGAAGTACAAATGTGTATGATTGACATAGTGTAGAAGTAGTGGGAAAAATTTCCGTTTTCTTTCCTACCATCTAAACCATCCCTGCCTGACTGCCTGACACAGAGAAAGCACTTTAGAATGACCCAGGTTCTCCTCTTTTCAGTGAGATCCCATGGTGGCAATGACAACAAGAAGACTCTAGGTTCTAAAAGGAGAGGAGATGGGCTTTGCTGAATGTACCATCCTCTCTGGGAAAGCTGTACTGACTGAACCAATAGTAGTTAACTTATCTTCTGGGATCACTGCTTTAGATAAATACCAATGACTGGTACCCTCTTTCTCTGGTCAGAACTTACAAAACAGTGCAGGGGAATTGGCTGTGAGTCCCAAAAGCAATTCATGAAGGCACAGTAATAAGTGAATTCCATTCAACAAATATTAGACAATATATTAGACAGCTGGTATGGGCCAGGCATTGTGCAAGGCAATAGGAATTGGAAAACATGGAACTGCCTCTGTCCTTAAAGAGCTTGCCTTCTCCTGGGGGTGATGGTGATATCAGAGTTGGGAACCAATCAGACTCACGTGAGCTGGATTTCACACTCGCCCAATAAAACACCTGACCTTCCCTGATCCCAAAGGTAACAGAGATTCATGATCTAAAAATGTTTCCAGGAGGTCAAACACAAAGTTAGTATAACAATGCAGACAGTTTCTCACCAAATCATAATGGCCTCCCTCCTCATGATATGGCCAAAAGACCATCTTGCTTACAGTTCCCTCATGACCTTCCTATTCACTTTCCCAGTCAATCCTGTTTTAAAGGTGTCAGTCTTAGCCCCAGTTGGGGGAGTCATCAGACCACCCTGCTGCACAGATTTCTTAGCTACCGTATCACAGTTGACTTACATTGAGGTTGCAGTCCATTAAGACCAGCAGATCTATTTCACATTAAAACGTTATCTCCCTAGGCCAATCTTGCATTTGTGCTGTTGATTTTTTTACCATAAGTAAAGGACTTACCTTTGTCCTTATTAAATTTCTTTTTATTAGATTTGGCCCATTATTACATAAACTATAGTGTGAAGAATTGTTGGGCCAAAGCAACTCACAAAGACCACTGATTAAAGGCACTGAGGAGGTGAGATTTGCATTGGTGGAGGGAGAACACACAGCAATGAATCACATATCCCTGAAGTATCCAAGGAAGCATATTTGGATTAGTATTCCAGTCTGCTGAATTATTTGGAGATCTCAACTCTATCATTCAGCATAGTAGCAATCCTCATTCATTTTCATGTCATACACAAAGCTGATAAGAAAGCCACCTATGATTTCATCCAAGTCAGATATTAAATTTCATTCAGAGCCTGGCAACACCTCACTTGAGACTTCCATTCAGGTTGATGTTGATCAGCAGCAGCCTAGGTCTGATTATTCGACCTGATGAGTTGGTTCTATTCTATTATGTAGCCTCCATCTGTCGAGCAGCTAGGTGGTGCGGTGGATAGAAAAGCCAGCCTGAAGTTTGAAGGACTCATCTTCCTGAGTTCAAATCTGGCCTCAGATACTTCCTAGCTGTGTGACCCTTATTATATTATAGACTTAACCCTATTTGCCTCAGTTTCCTCCTCTGTAAAACAAGCTGCAGAAGAAAATAGCAAACTATTCCAGTATGTTTGCCAAATGGGGGTCACAAAGAGATGAACACAACTGAAATGACTGAACAACAAGAAGCCCACATCTCCCTATGTTGTCTGCAAGAATGTTGTGAGACTTTTCTAGCTACTTTGCTGAAGCCCAGATAAACTATACCTATTACATTTTCTTGCTCTACCAACCTAGTAACCTTATTGTTCTGATTGAGCCCAGTCTTTGAAGTCGCAAACAGAAATGAAGTGTGGAGGCAAAATGGTACAGTGGGGAGAAAAACAATTGGAGTAAGAAAAAAGAAGTCCTGGATTCTAGCTTTGGTTTTGTCACTAATCAACTGTGATTTTTTTTTAACAAATCACACAGACTCCCCTAAACCTAAGTTGTTCCATCTATAAAATGGGCATAATGTTGTCTGTGAAACATTTAATAAATGCATACCACAGCCTCATAGGACTATTGTAGGGATCAAGAAAGATGATGTATATAATGTGTTTTGTAAACCTTTAGGCATTATTTATGTCAGTTAATATTCATATTATTATTATACAGGGATAGAATGTTAATTTCTTGGAGACAAGTTTTTGTCTTTGTGTCCCTAGTACTTGGCACAGTACCTTGCAAGTCAACAAGTACCTACAATTAAGTACCTACTATGTGCTAATACAATGCCTATTATGTGCTAGCACAGTACCTACACTGTGCTAAAGATTGGAAATACAAAAAAAAAAGTCTCTGGCCTCAAAGAGCTCACATTGTAATGAGAGAGACAAGTACATGTACAAACAAGATATGTGCAAGGTAAATTGCAGGGGTGGGGGTGGGAATCTCAGAGAGAAGGCATTAACATTAAGGGTACCTAGAAAGGCCAGGTTGTGAAAGGCTTTAAAAGTCAGACAGAGGATTTTATATTTGATTCTGGAGATAACATGGTGCCGTTGACATTTATTGAGTAGGAATAGGAGTGATATGGTCCAACCTGTGCTTTAGGAAAATCACTTTGATAGCTAAATAGAGGATAGACTGGATTGGGGAGGAGCCGGAAGCAGAGATACCAACTAGCAGGCTATTTCAATGATCCAGGCATGAGGTGATGAGAGCCTGTACCAGTGTGGTGCCAGTGTCAGAGCAGAGAAGAGAAATGATATGAGGGATACTTTAAAGGTAGAATCAATAGGACTTGGCATCAAATTAACTATAGTAGGTAAGAGAGAGAGGGTGAAGAATCCAGGATGACCTCAGGTTGCAAATCTAGGTGACTCAATATGGTGTCATTCTTGGGGAAAATAGGGAAGTTCAGAAGAGGGGAAGTTTTGGAGAGAAAGATAGTAGCCCAAAAAACATGCTCAGTAAATGTTTATTGAATTGGATTAGAGAAGAAGTGGCATGGGGTAGTGGATAGAGTGCTGGACTTGGAGTCATAAGGATTTGGATTCAAATCAATCTTCGGAAACTAACTGTGTGACCCCTGACAAGTTATTCTCTAAACCTCAGGCATCTCTCCAAAGCTAGAAGCTATAGATGTGTCTATTGAGGGACCTGAATAATCACTGCTCAAGGATCTGTGTCTTTAAATGCTCAATTCAAATCTCCTACCACACTTGCATCTTTTAGAATCACTTTTTTTCCTTTAAAACTCTGCTCAAGTGCCACCTTCCACTTGAAGCCCTTCCTGCTACTAGTGCCTGGTTCCCCAAAAAATTACCTTACATTTCTATTATATGTATTCTGTGCATAGTTATGTGTGTGCATCTCTTTCCTCAATAGAATTTAAGCTCCTTAATGGCAGGACTATTTACTTTTTGTGTCTATATCTCCATCCCATAGTACAGTGTCTGGTATATAGATGGTTCTTGATAAGTGTTTGTGGATTAATTGATGTTATTGAGTTTTTCAGTACCTAGGACAGAGCCCTTCCCTAACAGCATGGAAGATCCAGATTGACATTTAGAGTTATGAGGAACTTTACTCATCATCTATCAAATCCAGCATTCACAAATGAGCAAACTGAAAGCCAGAAGAAGGAAAGTGACTCACCCGAGATCATATAAGTAACAAGTAGCAGAGCTAGAATTCTAATCTATCCCGGCTAACTACAAATCTGGCCCTTTTTCCACTGTCACAATATTCTTGGACCATACATCCTAAAAGCAAACTAGCTTTGGTTAGGAATCATTGCGTGTGCTCCATGATAGGAGATCGGTATGAAATATGGGACTTGCTGACTATCGAAGAAACCCTGAGAAGGTCAAATCTCGGAGAGCAGAAATCCATTTATTTCAGTATATTCTTTAAGTCATCTGCTATCTATATTCTACAAGAGTAATAGTCAGAAGGGATGAAAGTGCTCCTTGGATAAAATACCAATTTCATCTTGCCCTGTTGACATTATTTTACCCAGTTTGGGCAGTGAAAAGTATTGATTTCCCATAGCATCATGGCTAAGAAGCCAGGCACATTAAACCCATCTTGCTCTATACTTAATAATATTGTTCTTAGTGACTTTTTTAAAAATGAAGCCTGGCTGAAAACATCCCCTGAACTCATTGGCCTGAACGTTATTCTGTCAAGCTGCCCTAATCTGCCTCTAATTAGGGGGGCTAATGCAGAACAATTCACAATCGTTCCTGCAAACAAGAGCTCCTCAGAGCTTCACAGAGGGTAGTCACTGGAGGCAGACCTTCTCCTCTTTCCGTGGCTAATTCATGGAGCTCGCTAATCCATCCTATCTCATTGTCCTGATCTGTGACTCAGTCGCCAGGAGATGGAAAATAATGCATACTTGGAATGGAAACATTCCAGCGAACACATCCAAGAACAGTTAAGATCATTATTTCAGGCTGTCTACTGAAACGAAGTCAAAGAGAAAAACTCTGGGGGTGGAAGCAGCAGAGGAGGAAGAGGAGGAGGAGGCATAATTATAAAGAGTCTGGGAAACTTGGTTTTTTTGTTAGTTCTGTCTTCATTTTCTTCTTAAGCAATTGCCTGCACTGTGACGCATAGTTTCTGGGGGGGCCTGGGAAGATTCTGGAAGAGAAGAATTTTTCTTTTGAAGAAATTAGCCTGGGTTCTAATTGGCCCTTTGAAGGCATGTATCACAATCATCTTTTGCTGCCTTATGTCGTCTGTGTCCTTGTGCCATTTGGAAGTGTCTGAGAAGTATCCATTAGTTGATAAATGGAGCTGGGAGTTATGGCTTCATCTGTTTTCTGTTGCTATTTGGGGATTCAAAACTGGTTTCATCTTCCTTGAATCAAGAATGCCTTAGAGATCATAGTTCAAGAAGTGAGAAAGAATGTGAGACCAACTAAACCAAGCCCTCATTTTTTACAAACAAGAAAACTGAGGCCCAGCAAGGTGTAGTTACCTGCCCCAGGTCACACGGGTAATAAACATAAAAGACAATATTTGAACCCAGGTCCTCTGGGTTCTGAGCCAGTGCCCTTTCTGCTTCCTCTCTTTTCCCTTATTCAGCGTTCCTATATCTCACTGCCTCCACATGTCATTAGTATTTGGGATTTTAGGAAATTAACTCAGATTAACATGGTAGGGTTATCAAACTGGATCATTATCATTCTAAATATACTGTCTTATCACTAGCAGGATCATGATGCCGTGATTTAGAGCTAGAAGGGACACTGAAGTTCATTTGGTCCCACCTTCCATGTTGTGGGTTTTGAGATTGGCTGATTTGCCCACAGTCACATAAAAATTGAAAGGCAGAGCTGGGAATCGAGCCCAGTTCTAACATTTGTTGATTTTTTGACATTTATATAACTCAGTTGTTGGCTATGTGTGTCTGTGTTTAAATCTAGTTTCTCAGGGATATTAGCTTTTCTGTATAAATATTGTGCCCCCTAGAATAAGGGTTCTTAACCCAGGGACCATAAAACAGTTTTTTTTAATGTAACTATTTCAATATATGTGGTTTCCTTTGTAATACTATGTGTTTTATGCATTTAAAAACAGTTTTCTGAGAAGGGTCCATAGGCTTCCACAGGCTGCCAGAGGGTCCAGCACACACAAAAACAAAGGTTAGAGTATAAACCCTAGAGCAAAAATTCCTCAGGGGCTTTGCTGTTGTTAATAGTTGTTTCTGCTGTTCTGCTTTTGCATCTCTAGCACCTGAGGAGGTGTTCAGGGAGGATTCGCATCTTTTGTGTGAAGGCTTGCAGTGCCCTTTTCAGGACTGGTCATTCGTCTTTGATGTCCACCTCACACCCAATTCTCAACTGTGGCTCCAAGAAGCTATAGCATTACCACACTCTGGTAAACCTTCTTCCCAAATGAACTAAACGAGGTTGAGGGTGACCCACAGGCCTCAAACCTAGGGGAATGTTTATCTCAAGCATGTGAAGACTTCCCCTGGTGGAAAGAGTGGATGAGAACAATTTGTTCCAGTGGCCAGGAAGGCTGCTGAAGCAGGCGCTGTGGACCACTTAGAGCCTAGCCAGGTATTGAAGACATCAAGGTCATCCACTGCATCCCAGGCCATTAGCAATCATCTTGACTTCTGTCTTGCCACTGGACTTCAATTACTCTGAAAGAGAGAGTGAAACTGACAACTCTGTGCAACTCTGCCTCACTTAAATCCAATTCACTTGTGAGTCAAGGCATCAAAAGCAAAAGACAAGCAACAACACCTGAGGAGGAGAATAAACTCTAGACTTCCCTTTCTGGGTCCAGTCCTTTTCTACACCATATCTCCAAACCTAAAATGCATAAGGCCAGGAAAAGACAAGGAGAAATGTTCAGGCCAGCAGACCAAGAAGAAGAATTTCCATGCAACGCGGTCCACTTGAAATAACACATAACCCTCTTCCCCTTGAGGTCTATCCTAAAATTGAAAGAGCTTTTAATGAACCTGATCTTTGCCTCCTGCGTGCCGACAGCAGTCTCTAGCGGGGTTTCACCTGGAGCCTGGTCCAGAGTGTTTTGGGATAAAGAACAATAGAAGCTTGAAAAATCATTCTGGGCAATTTTAAAAAATAGAACCACATCTCCCTCTTACAGGTTTTCAATCTCGTGACATTTTGGAAACTTGCAGGCAGCCTCCTGTATCCTGAAGAGAAAACCACTGCGTTCCAAGCAGCCACCTCCTTGGTCTGAGATGTCTTTCCCATTGAGCCAAGCAGGGATACTTAATTGCTAGCTTTTGAGGCTTTAGAGAGGCACCGCCTGACCCATGCATATTTTATGGGGGAGGGCCCAGCAACCCTGAGCCTCTCACTCCTCTGGCTATGACACAGCTGAGACCACTGACCACTTCCTTTCAGCTGCTCACACTGTTCCTTTCATGTGATGAATAATTCATTTTGCCAATCCCATGCAGAATGCTAAATGAAAACCTCCTTCTAGTTAGAGGGGATGTTGTTTTCCTCAGTTCATTCATGTGTTTATTTGGTCAATAAATTTATTCACTTAGCTGGCCAGGTGGTACAATGGATAGAGCACTAAATTTGGGCAGAGGAAGACCTGGGTTCAAATCTTGCCTCAGACACTCACTCCCTATTGGCTGCACTCGCTGTCCCCCATGCCTGGGATTCTCTTCATCCTCATCTCTGTCTCCTGACTTCCCTGATTTTCTTCAAAGACTCAGCTAAAGTCCCACCTTCTACAAGGAGCCTTTCTCAGACTTCTTTAATATTAGTGCCTTTCCAAAGATTACCCCCAATTCTGGTGTGTTTTTATCTTTTACATAGGGGTTTGCCTCCCCCATTCTGAGACTCTTAAGACCAGGGAAAGATTGTTTTTTTTTTCTTTTCCTTTTATCTCCAGTGCTTATGGCAATGCCTTAAATACAATAATAATAATCATTGTTGTTTGGTCATTTTCAGTCATGTCCAACCCTTTGAGACCACATTTGGGGTTTTCTTGGCAAAGTCATTGGAATGGTCTGCCATTTCCTTCTCCAGTTCATTTTACAGATGAAAAAACTGAGGCAAATGGGGTTAAGTGACTTGCCCAGGGTCACACAGCTAGTAAGTATCTGAGGCCATATTTGAATTCAGGTCTTCCTGACTCCAGGCCCAGTTCTTTATCTACTGAGCCACCTGGCTGCCTCCTACTAATAATAACAATAGCTGGCATTTATATAGTACTTTAAGGTTTGCAAAATACTTTACAAATACAATCTTATTTTATCCTCACAATAAATCTGGGAGATAGGTGCTACTATTACCTCCATTTTACAGTTGAGGAAAGTGAAGCAGACAGATATTAAGTTACTTGCCCAGGGTCACATGGCTAGTAAGCATCACAGGCCATATTTGAACTAAAGTCTTCCTGACTCCAGGTCCAGCTCTCCATCCACTGTACTACCTTATAGAAACTTGATAAATGTTTGTTGACTGCCTGACTGACTGACTTCCAGGTCCCTTGTATTCCAGAAATGAATACATGAATAAGTTAAAAAGCACTTATTAAATATTTACGATAGGCTAAGCACTGTACTAAGTAGCTGAGGAAATGAATAAAAAAGCAAAGAGAATCTCTATCCTCATAAAAGTTTATATTATATTTGGGAAGACATCGAATATAAGGGAATAGTGGCCAAAGAAGGATACTTTCTTGTGGAAAGTTGGGGGAATGAGGATGGTGAGATGTAACATAGGGAAGGAGACTGAGACATCCCCTCCAGGAACAAAAGAAGAGTTGATTTGATCATGGTTCCACTGGAGGAACGAAGAGCTTTTGGTAGTGATGTAATTGGTGAGGCTATTGAGAAGCTGGCCCGGGAAGTAGGGAGTGAAATAAAACCTGGTTGAGTCATGCCTCAAGTAATGGGCCAGATGAAGCAATAACCAATCAGGAAAGCAGGGACCCAGAGATGAAAAGGTTAAAACCTATGGGGTATTGTCTCTGGTCCAGGAGACGAAGTGGTTGGTGAGGCTGGTGAGAAAATGATCAGGGAGTGATCTTCTATCTCAATTCATTCATTGTTGATGAGCCCCAATCTCCACAGAATCTTCCCCAACCAAAATAGAATAAATCATATGATATCACAATAAAGCAAAAAGGATACAAGGTAGGTAATGAAGAGTAAAATCAAGCAATGTGCATCCTTACCTCCTATTTCCAAAATCCACCTTATGGTCCTCCAGAGAATGGAATTAAGAAAATGAGTCCCAAATCTTCAACACACTGGGAGAAGGATATGAGCAGTTTCACTTACACATTGGTCTGTTAAAGAAGTTAGTGACCATAGCAGCAAAGAATGGGAAACAAATGAAAAGCCTATTCATTGGGCAATGGCTAAACAAATCGAGGTATGTAAATGTGATGGAGTATTACTACCTTGTAAGAAACAACAAAGATGAAGAATTTGAAGAAGCAGGGGAAAACTATTTTTTCTTTTTCATCTTTTTTCTTTGGTACAAGGTATAATTCTCTGAGTAGGGGAGGAGGAGGTGCTATATTAAGTCAAGACAAAAAGCATTTATTAATTGCTTGCCACATGCTGGATACAGTAATAAGTGCTGAGTATGCAAATACAAGCAAAAAGGAAGGCAGCCTTGCCTTCAAAGAGCTTACATTTTAATGGAAGAAGGCAACACATGGGGAAAACTAAAAAGGAAGGGTAGAGGTGTCCTCTTGGGGGCATGGTGGAAAAAGCAGACATAGCGAATCAGGAGTGGAACATGAAGCAGTAAACATGGCTGGCTTGGACACTTCCCTTAAAATGGAGGAACTGGGAAAAACTGACCAAAGAGGGGGAAAAAAGGGTCCATGGGGTCAGTGTGATCTTCCAGGGTGAGAAAGCTGCTGAGGCATGGTAAAGATATCAGTAAAACATTTTTATAAGAGGTTAGGACCCACAAATGACTCCATTGGATCATTTCCTCTTTATTATCTCTATTCCCCATGCTCACTTCCCACTGTCCTGAAAGCTAGGGATAACTCACAGCAAGATGAAAGCATTATAGGAAGCCTTGTTGGTCCCTCCACCTTGGCACCTGGAGGAGGGGAACTGTCTCCTACCACTGTTCTTATAAGAGAACCATAGCACCTACATGGTCTACACCCAGCTCCATTTTCCTTTCTGTTTTTATCTCTGTCTCTCTCTATCTTCCTTTGTCTTTGTATGTCTCTTTCTCTCTGTTTATCTCTGCTCTATATCTCTCTATCTCTGTCTCTGTATCTATCTCTACCTTTCTGTCTGCCTCTGTGTGTGTCTCCAAAATCCTCTAAGATGTTCACATGAAAGAGAGAGATCAGTGGAGGAGAAACTAATCAAGGAAGGCTTCTTCATGAAAGTAGCACCTAAGGATAGGCCTTAGAGGACAGACAAGATTTCAGGAGGAAGAGCAGACAGGAAAGTGGGGAAATAAACATTATTCTCCACTTACACATAGGGAATACCCTAAACAAATGCTCAGTATTGAGATGACTCAGAATTGGGAAAGGTCAGCATGTTTGAGGATCAGTGAATTGTCCAGGTGGACAATACTCATTAAGGACAGTGGTGTAAAGTCAAACATAGGTGGAAAGACAGTTTGAGATGGGGGACAGTTGTTGAATTCCAGGATGATCAATTTAAACTTGATTCACTGGACAATGGAGAGTCACTAAAGATTTTTGAGCAGCAGAGTGATATACTTGAAGGCAACTAATCTGGTGGCATTTTGCAAGGTGGATGGGAGAGGGAGAGAATGAAAGTAGGAAGATCAGTTAACAGACGCTTACAAGTCTTCATGATCATCAATGTGTGCCTACACAATGGAGACCAATAGCAGTAAGGATGAAAAGGTGTCAAGATTTGAGAAATTTAATTTGATTTATGAAGATTTGGGATTTGAAAATACAGCAAAGGTAAAATTTTCACTATTTGGCTATTAAATGGGCATGGTGGAGGGAGGAGGAATAAGAGTCAGAAATTACTCCTAGGTTTAAACTAGGAGAATCAATCAATTAGCAAGCATTTATTAAGCACCAACTAGATACTAGGCATTGTAAGTATGGGAAAATAGGGGAGGCAGGAGGAGATACTTTGGAGGGAATGATCAAGCATTTAAAGCTAGAAGAGGCCTTAGAGATCATCTATTACAACCCATCATTTTACAGAAATGAATACTGAGCCTCCCTAAGTCACACAGGTGGTAAATAAGAGCCAGCATTCAAACCCAAGTCATCTGCTTCAAACCCAAGTCATCTGCTCCAAACCCAAGTGCTTTTCCACTACACCAAACTGCATTGGGTATGTCAAAAATGAGGTTCTAGTGAGATTTCAGATGGAAATGTCCATCAGTCCTCCATAAATGAAGGGGTGAGGTTTGGGAGAGAGGTCAGATCTGGTGCCAAATATCAGGACACGTATGCATAGAGGTGACCAGAGTCATGAAAATAGATTAGATGACAAAGAGAGAGAGTAAAATTAAACATCTGCTCATATTTTCATAGACTACAATGATGCTGTAGGGAATAGAGGTGAATTTAAAGATCTGCACTTTAGCTCAAAAAATGAAGGTCATAAGCACAATTTGGGAAAGGCAGAGTTAGATTTGGCAGTTTTAATGGACATCAAATGTAATATGAGACAACAGTGCAAAAATATATCCAAAAAACTAATACAAATATGAGACTAAATTAAAAGAGGTATGGTATTGACCTGAATATTAAAGAATTTGCAATAAAAATATTAGCAGAGAACCAAATTAGGTATCTTTCACAGCTGTGGCTATGAGATGAATTCATAACCAAACCAGGGATAAAAGCAATTACAAATAAAATGTATGATTTCAATTTCATGAAATGCAAAAGCTTTTGCATAAACAAAATTAATACAAAAGTAAGACAAGAAAAAGTCTACTGGGTAGAAAATCTTAGTATCAGATATCTATGATAAGGGTCTGACATCCAAGATACATATAAAACTAACAGGAATATATGAGGCCAAAAGCCATTCCCCATAGAAAAAAAATGATCAAAGGATTTATGAACAGACAATTCTCAGAGGAAGAAATGCAAACTATTAACAACCATATGAAAGAATGCACCAGTTCATTAATAAAAGAAATGCAAATCAAAATAATTCTAAGATTTCATCTCAATCCCAGAAAATTAGCAAAGATGAAAAAATATGGAAATTGTCAATACTGGAGGGGATTGTAGAAATAAGGGCACACTAATGCACCATGGTAGAGCTGTGAATTGGTCCCGTCATTCTTATATACCAAGTTATTTATAGTAGCTCTTGTTGTTGTGGTAAAGACCTGGAAATAAAGTGCATGTCCATTGATTGGGGAATGATGAAACAAGCTACCCTACATGAGTGTAGGAATGGAATATTGCTATACTAGGAAAAATGTTATATATGAAAAATAGACCAGCATGGAAAGATTCATATGAATCAATGCAAAATAAAGTAAGCAGAGCCAGGCAATTGATCTGCACAATGACCACACCAATGTAAATAAAAAATATATACAACAAAACAACCCAAACTGAATGCTTCAAAATTATAGTAACCAAACTGAGCCCTAAAGGAAAAATATGAAAAGGTGTCTCCTCTTTTGTAGAAGGAGGGAGGGGAGGGCCTACATTATATTACTACATATAATGTCAGAGTTTTATCCAATCTGTTGGTTAGTTTTGCTGAACTGATTTTTCTTTCTCTTTCTTTTTTTAAAAAAGTTCTTTGTGATTAGGAATGACTTTTTGGGTAAAGAAAGGAGAAAGGATATATTGGGGAATATAAGCGGTATAAAAATGAAAGATACCAATAGAATTTACTTTTCAAAAGAGAGAGGTATAATGTCCAGAATATGGGGGATGATTTTACTCAGCCCTGGTCAGAAGACATTTGAAATATTGCGATCAATCAATAAATTAATCAACAAGAATTTATTAAGCACTTGCTATGTGATGGGCATTGTGGATCAAAAGCACTGTGGATCAAAAAAAAAAAAGGCAAAAGAAGCTTCTGCCCTCCAGGAACTTACATTCTAATGGAGAACACAACAGGTGTGGATACAGGTGCATACATAATATTTCCAGAATGGATGTGAGTTGACTTAGAAGGAAGGTCCCAGAAAGGCTTCCTGCAGAAAGTAATGCTTAAACTGAGACTGAAAGGAAATCAGGGATTCTAAGAGATTGAAGTGAAGAAACAGAGAATTCCAGGCATGAAGAGCAGCCAATGCAGAGACATGGAGATGGGGAGGATTCACTGTGATGTGAACAGAACTGGCCACCACAATTTAAGTAAAACATTGATCATTTGGAGACCATCCAGAGAAGCATTATCAAGATGGCAAGGGGATACAAGCAGATGTGTTGAAGAAACTGAGAGAAATGAGTCTAAAGATAACAAAATAAGGCAAATGGTAGCCATCCTCCAGTTTGTGAAGAGCTGCCAAATGGAAAAATCATTAGACTTTTTCTGCCTGGCCCCAGGGGGCAAAACTAAAAGCAATGGGTTGGACCAGAGAGATGTAAATATAGGCTTGATGTAAGGATAAATGTCCTAATGAATAGAGAGTATCCCCAAAGGGAATAGGCTGTCTCAGGGAACAGTGGATCCCCCTCATTAGAGGTCTTTAAGGAAGGGAGGAAACAAGCATTTATTCTCTATATGTCAGTCACTGCGCTAAGCACCCTGACAGTTAACTCATTTGATTCTCATGAAACTCCCAGTAGGTAAGTTTTATTATTATCTCCATTTTACAGTGGAGGAAACAAAGAAAGGCAAAGGTTAAGTGATTTGCCCAGGGACACACAGCTAGCAAATAAATGAAGTGAGATCTAAACACCAGTCTTTCGGATTCCAGGCCTAGGACTCTATCCCAGGACTAGACCCTTACAGTTCTATGATTCTGATTCCATTAAAAAAAATTCTATCCCAGGACTAGACCCTTACAGTTCTATGATTCTGATTCCATTAAAAAAAATATCACTATAATTTCTTCAGCCAGGCAGGGAAATTCTAAGCATAACCCGGACAGAAGGTTGGAATGAGAAGCCTGTTAACTTATCAGTAATGACTTTTCTTACTTGTAATTGTGGATTTCACTCTGAGCACTGTTTCGTCTGATAGCAGGAACAAAGAGCTATTTGTGTCCTTGGACTTGGGCTATATTTCATACTGGCTTTTAGGTAGGCCATGGTTATGTCTGTATGATGCCCAAACACCTGGATGTATGCAAACATCTGGGAAATGTTCTACATGGTTGACTCATTTATTAATGACTAGCTGTGAGTATTCCAACCATTCTCCACCCCCCCCATTCCACCCTATCCTGTATGTAATATGTGGAAAGCATACTAAATACAAAGTCAACAGACTTCAGTTCAAATCCCACCTCCTCGACCCATGTGGAAGTTACCCGTATGACCTTAGGTAAGTCATTTAAAATTCTCTGGGCCTGTTTCCTTAGCTGGAAAATCAGGAGGCTGCAGATGCCCCCTAAAATCCATTCCAATTCTGAATTTGCAATCTTAACTTTGAGTCTATGGTTGTGGTGGGAGAAATAAAAGGTGGATGGATGGATGGATATAAACGAATGTATTAGGCACTTACTATGTGCTAGGTACTAGGGATAGAACTACCAAAAAAGCAAGAAAGTCCCTCTTCTTAATGAGCTCGAATTCTAATACAAGAAGACAACATATAAAGGGAAGTGATATCCAGGGAAGTGTGATTTAATCTGAAAGACACAGAAGTGGTAAATGGAGTCAGCACAATTGATTAACACATCCTTTCCAGGTATTGTAGTGTTGATTTCCCATAGTTCCCAGGGCAAAAGGTAGAAAGCCAGGGCTCAAGGGAGAAGAACCCAGTGGGTAGAGCACGTCAACAAGGCATGAACATGGCTAGAGTAGATTATGGTTGGTCTGAGGACACCCTAAATATGGTGAATTCTTACCACTCTAGAGCTCAGGGCTCCAGGGAGGATGCTAGATATCAAAAATAATTAAAACATGGTCTCAATCCTCAAGTATCTTAGTTTTGGCATTGTCTGGACGGGCCTACATGGAGTCAGTCCCATGGTCCTTTCTCTGCTGAGGCATCAAGGCATTAGTTTGGGAAGGTCCTAATTGTCCCTTAAAAGACTGACCTCAAATGACTCTATTTTCCACAATAACTTCTGTTGGATCTTTCTTCTAAATATGTGCATTTCCATTTTAGTTGATCATGGTCCTTGTCTGGGGCACTTAGAGGTTAAGTGATTTGTCCTAGGTCACAGGGACACTATATATTAGAAGTCATCCTGACTCTCTCTAAGGCCATCTGTTTATCTATACTGCCCCAGGCAATGCACTAGGATCACAACCTGCAGAACAGTTACTGATCCTCATTGACAGAAAGAGCTGCCTCAAGGGGAAAGGTTCTGCACTCATGAACTCACAGTGTTGGGGAAAAGAAGCAAGCAGTCTTTAGGAGGGAATGTATCACTCTGTAAGCCCATGGGAGAGGAGGTAGAAGTCTAGTTCTGGAATTCTGGGATCTGTCAGATGAGTCCATGTTCTCCCCCATTCAAACAGTTTTTTTTAAAAAATCTCAGAGTTAAAGGTCATCTCAGAGACCATTTCTAGCCCAACCTATACAAGAATAAGTCTATTAGTTTGCTTCTGAATCTCAAAGAAAAGGAACATGATCACACACTCCTAATCTAACTATGGGGTTTATTAATCACACATAATTCATTCTCACAATACTTATGCACACAAAGAGGATACAAGGAGACATGTTCTTTGCTTCACTGCTGCCCTTGGGTCCCAATTTTGTTCCAGTCCTGAGAAGTGATACATGACACGTAACTACAGCCTACAAAGCCAGTTCTGCCTAGTCGATTCAGAGTAAACCACAGCCCTTGGGACTAATGCTGGCTTATGCTCAAGAAGACAAGGGGAGCTAGAGGTCTTTATAAAGGCATCCAACTAAGGTCAGAAGACCCAGGAAACTTTTGCTGCTGCTGCAGCTGTTTTTTTTCTTGCTTTTTGGTGAGGTAATCAGGGTTAAGTGACTTGCCCAGGGCCGCACAGCTAGTAAGTGTCGATTGTGTGAGGCGGGATTTGAACTCAGGTCCTCCTGATTCCAAAGCCGGACCTCTATCCCCTGTGCCACCTAACTGCCCCTGCTGCTGCTGCTACTGCTGTTGCTGTTATTGTTGTTGTTTTAAATAAATTTTGTTAACACTTTTTGTTTTAATATCACCTATATTTCATTATGTATCTTATCCCTCCAACTTCCAAACACTCAGTCTTTATAACAAAAAAAGAAAAGAAGAGAAAAGAAAGGAAGGGGAGGAGGGGGAATAAGAGGGGAGAAGGGATTTAGCAAATCTAACCTTTGCATCAAAAAAAATCTGTCATAATTTATAGTGTTTCATAACCATATTCCCCCATTTCGACAAAGACAACAGGGAGATGTTAAATACACTAATTATGACTATCCAATTAGGGATGATACATACGAGAGTTGGCAGAATTCCTTTGGTGTCAGGGAATGAGCTCATAATTTTATCAGTGATTCTGGCTGTTTCTATCAACATTTCCTCCTTTCCCAACCCTAGGTAAAGGATCTAGTCTAACTAGACTAAACCTATGATAATAGCCTCTCCAAACTTCCTATCAAGTGGTTATCTAGCCTTTCCTTGAATACCCTAATAAGAGCTTTCATTTCAGGGGCAGCTAGGTGGTGCAGTGGATAGAGCACCAGCCCTGAAGTCAGGAGGACCTGAGTTCAAATCTGACCTCAGACCAAACACTTGATGCTTACTAGCTGTGTGACCCTAGGCAAGTCACTTAACCCCAATTGCCTAAAAAAAAAGGGGAGGCAGCTAGGTGGTACAGTGGATAGAGCACCAGCCCTCAAGTCAGGTGGACCTGAGTTCAAATCCAGCCTCAGACACATAATATTCACTAGCTGTGTGACCCTGGGCAAGTCACTTAACCCCGATTGCC
This sequence comes from Vombatus ursinus, assembly GCF_900497805.2. Classification (NCBI taxonomy): domain Eukaryota; kingdom Metazoa; phylum Chordata; class Mammalia; order Diprotodontia; family Vombatidae; genus Vombatus; species Vombatus ursinus. The sequence goes on along the minus strand of NW_020954713.1, from coordinate 5,445,066 downwards.
TTACCAAAAAAAGAGCTTTCATTTCTTTCTTCCTTCTTTCCATCCTCCCTTCTCTTTTATTTCCTGCCTTCTTGTCTCCATTCCTTCTTCTCTTTCTTCCACAATGAATTCCTAAATTATGAAGTTATACTTAGCTTGAGCATGTATAGAGGGTTTTATTCTATACCTGAGTAGAATGATTAGATTTGGCTCCACTGCTCTAGTCGGTGAAGAACTCTAGTCTGTCCATTGGGGCTGAATCTCATAAGACAAAATGTAATAGGACAAATGTAATTTTTTTACTTAGGTTCAAAACCAGAATTTAACAAGTATAAAACTTTTGACATGCAAAGCTCTTCACAACTTGGCTCTGGTCTACATCTCTAAGATTTTAGTATTGCATGTTATTATCCCTCATTCTGCTCAAACCAGCCCATGTGCTATTCTTTGTACATAGCATTCTATGTCTCATCTCTATTCCTCTACAGAGATCACCAATCATCTTTTGCTTCTGCATTCTCTTTCCTCTCTAGGTTTTCATGACACTCATCCCTCCGGCCTCTCCTCTTACCTCTCTGACCATTCATTCTCTGTCTTTTTTGCTAGATATTCATCCAGGCAACTCTTAATCTCAAGCATCTCTCCTGGGTGATCTACTCTTGTCCCTCTAAACTAACATCAGCTGCCAAGGATTTAATTATCCTCTCTACGGAGATAATTCTCAGATCCACTAATCCATGCCGAGTAGATCCTTTACTTAACCTCTCTCCCAACCTCTAACTTCACAATTCCAACTGCCTTTTGGATGGTTCAAACCAGATAGCATGTGGACATTTCAAAGTAAATGTGTCTGAAATTGAACTCATCCTCTTTCCCCCCAAGCCCTCCCCTCTTCATTGAGTAAGTGGGATGTCTCCAAAACATGTGAATCTATCGATCACCAAGAATTGATTGAGTAACTGCTATGTATGAGCCCGCTGTGCTGCGTGATAGGGATACAAATCCAAAAAAAGAATAGCCTCTGAACTCAAAGAGTCTATGTGAATCAGTTGCAGTAATTGGGGCTGTTTAGCCTGGAGAAGAGAAGGCTTAGGGGCAACATTATAGCTGGATATTTAGCTAGGTAAAGACTTGGGGGTAATGTGTATCTAAAGAGGTGTCACCTGGAAGAATAAGGAGGCTTATTCTGCCTGGCTCCTCTGGACAGAACTAGGAAGAATGGGCAGAAGTTGTAAGGAGACAGATTTAGCCTTGATGTCAGATAAAACTTCCTATCCATTATTGCTGCCCCAAAGTGGAATGAATTGCCTCTGGAAGTTGTGGGTCCTCCTCCCAATCCCATCATTGGTTATTTTTAAGCAAAGGGTGGATAACCACTTGTCAGGGGCGGCTTTAAAAACGATTCTTGCTGAAGAACAAATGGGACTGAATAACCTTTGATTCCCTCCCAGTTTTGAGATTCTGTGATTCTTTGATCCCACAAGTCCAAGTAAAGGCTTTCTGTTGAACTATATCTTAGGGTTGGGGATAAAATTTTCATACTTCAAAGGTGAACCCTTTTTTTCCCTTCTCTCCCTAAATAGCTACGTAGAGTAAGGGGAAGTTGGGGCTAGGCCCACTTCCCTGGGTCACACTAAAGTCATGCAGGCTCTTGAAATGAGCTTTTCAAAGTGGGCCCCAGGAGCAAGGAAGGCAGTAAACCAGGATACATCAAGGCTTCCATGGAGCAGGGCTGACCAGAAGGGAAGGACACAGGAGGCAGTTTTGCTGTTCACTGATCCGGACGACAGATTTAAGCTCCAAAAAGATCTGGACCAGCTAAAACATCACACAACAAGAAACATCCCAGGAAGAGAGGATTTTCAAAGACCTCTGCAGACCCAGAGCCAGCCACCCTTGAAACAAAGATAGATGCAAGTGCCACTACAAAGACAGGGCAGATCTGTAACGAAATGTATTTCCCTTCCTACAAACTAGCCCTGGAGACCAGAGGTGGAAGCAGAAAGAGAAGTATTATAGGAAAGAAAACGAAGGCAAAATTGGTCTTCTGCAGAAGAAAAGCCAGGAGATCTGGATTTCAGTTTTACTATGTATTAGCTGTAGCATTTTGTGCCTCAATTTGCTCATCTCTGGAATGGGAATAAAAATACCTACCTTCCTACAATCTGTCTGCCATGGCAATCTCTGCTTCTGCAGAAACTTAAGTATCTACTCCTAGCTGCCCCAGCCCTGATTTTTTGTTGTTGTTCATTCATGTCAGTCATGTGAACTCTTCATGACTCAACTTGGGGTTTTCTTGGCAGATATACTGGAGTGGTTTTTGTCATTTCCTTCTCCAGTTCATTTTACAGATGAGGAAACTGAGGCTTTCCTAGGGTCACATTCTAGGAAGCATCTGAGGCCAGATTTGAAATCAGGAAGATGAGTCTTTCTGATTCCAAGCCCTATTGTCCAAGGGCTGTTCACAAAGCAGGCACTTTTTTCAGTTTCAGAAACTAATAAAAGTGATTTATGAATGTAGCCAGGGGCTCAAAGTCCATTTCCATAAGACTCTACTCACTGGTAGAGATTGAATGCTCATTGCTCCATGCCTACATAAAGGGGACAGATGGTGAAAGCTTAAGAGAAAGGAGATCTTGGACTTCTGGCATCTACCTTTGAAAGAGAAGATACATGGTTCCAGATTCTCTTCAGGGAATGGTCCTTGGAGGTAGAGGAAGATTCTGGAACCCACATGTTCTCTCTCAAAGCAAGAAGCCAGAGGACCAAGATCTCTCCTCTTTTAACTTCTCACCAATTCTGCCTGCTCATAGAGCATTGGGTAATCAATCTCAAACCATGAGGAGAATCTTATGCAAGTGGGCTTTGAGTCCCTGGTTACATGAAGACATGGAGAAGCTGGTGGAGAGACGCACATGGAGCTTTTGTCTTCTTATACTACAGGACCTAGAATAGCACATTGTACTGAGGAGTCACTTTATAGATGGTTGTTGAATTGAACTAAAACCACGAATCCTTGAAGTATGGAAGCTGAGTCCATTAATACAGGCATAGTGTGCAAAGCGAGGGAGGTGATGGTCCCACCATACTGAGCCCAGGTGAGAACACATTTAGGGAACCAGTCTGTTCTGGGTGTCATATATTGGGAAGCATTGATAAGTTCAAACATGTCTAGGATGGTGACTGGGCTTAAAACCACATCATCTGAGAATTGTTTAAAAGAATTGAGTATGTTTAACCTGGTCAAGAGAAAATTGGTAGGATTGGGGTGTGAGGGGGTGGAAAGGGATAAGCCTTTTTCAAGTACTTGAAGGAGTATCACATGGAAAAGAGGCTAGTCTTATTCTGCTTGGCCCCATAGGGAAGAACTAACCACACGGGACCATAGACTTAGAGCCAGAAGGGGCTTTAAAAGGCATCAGGTCCATCCCCCTCATTTTACAAATGAAGAAACTGAGGCCCAGAAAAGTTAAGTGACTGAAGTGTCTGAGGAATTATTTAGCTCTTTCTGAACCCAGCTCCACCATGCTTCTCACACCATGCTTTTTCTTAGCTGGTGAAAGTCATAAAGCAGTAGGTGTAGGCTTGATGTAAAGAAAAACTTCCTAACAATAAAAACTACTTAATAATAAAAATAACAACAACAATAGCTGGAATTTATATAGTACCTACTATGTATTAGGCATAATGCTAAATGCCTTATAAATATTATCTCATTTCATCCTTGCAATAAACCTAAGGAAGTAGGGGGCTCTTATTATCCCTAGTTTACAGTTGAGGAAACTGAGGCAGGCAGAGGTTAAGTGCCCAGGGTCACACAGATTTGAACTCAGGTCTTCCTGAGTTCAGGTCCAGCACTCTGTCCACTATACCATCTAGCTGCCTCTATATAAAACAGAACGGGACGCTTGAAGAGGTAGTGATCCATTCCTACACAGAGACACACAGACACACAGACACAGACATACATACATACATCTCTGTTACCATTTTTTAAACACACACTTAGTGGTCACTTGTCAGGATATTGTAGAGAGGATCTCTCCTCAAGGTATGTAGCTGAGAGACCTCTGAGGTCCCTCCAGCTCTGAGACTGTTTCTCTAGGTAAAGGAGTGAAGAGTATTAATAATAGACAATGTCCAGCCTTGGATTACATAAGCTGAACTTGATGACCGGACTATAACTCTATCTGTACAAGAGCATTCCAACTTAATTAAATATGAATGCTCCAAATAGAAAACCAGGAATCTGGGTCCGTTATTTGGGTGCCAAGTAAGTCATTTGCCTGATTATGTTTTCACAGAGATGATTTTTTTCCATGTTGGCTGAATACCAGCTGACCCAGGATTTCCCTTTCAGTGCTAAGATCTGCTTCTAACACCATCTCTGTTGACTCCACTGAGCCGTGGAATGGGCCAAATGAGATAATGGATGCATGTGAACGTGGTTTTCAAATGTCAGAGGATATTATTATTATTGTTCCTATTATTACTATAGAGAGGCAGTTGGAGAACTGGCCACAAAGCCAGGAAGATTTCATCTCAAGTCTTACCTCTGACACATACAGGGCAGCAAGTAGCCCAGTGGATAGAGCACCAGGCCTGTAGTCAGGAAGACATTGGTTCAAAGTCAACCTCAAACACTAGTTGTGTGACTCTGGGCAAGTCACTTAACCCTGTTTGCCTCAATTTCCTCATCTGTCAAATGAGCTGGAGAAGGAAATGGCAAACTAATCCAGTATCTTTGCCAAGAAAACCCCAAATGGATACAACTGAAAAATGATTCAACAACAACAACTAACACATATACTGGTTGCATGACTTAGAGCAAGTTACTTAAGATCTTGAGAACCTGAGACAACTCTCTGAGACCATAAATTTCCAAGAAGGATCTGACCTTCTTTGGTGGAGAAAGTTTCCTCACCATGAGTTTCCAATACCAATGAAATAACAGATCTACTCCCTATTATAATTGTCATCCTCCTCCTCCTCCTCATTCTCATCATCAATCATTATTATCATTATTATAATCACCATGATGATTGCTATTATTATAATGATCACTGTTATCATTAATAATGATGATGATGATGATGATGATTGCTCTTGTTATTATTATCAAGATGATGATGACCCTCTGCTGTGTCATTCTGGTATGACAACAAAGATTCTTGAAGACTATACTGGCCAAGGGCACACTATTGTAAGTCCTGCCATGCTGGAAAGGATTCAAGTTCAGGCCCAATGACAGACTTGTCAGTCTATTACCCAGGACAAGCCTAGCTCAGGTAGGAGGGGCTCCTCACCTGGCTGACTGCAGATGTGACATTTCAGCTGTAGCCAAGCATCCAAAATGGTCTTCTAAGTTACAGAGAGGTTGTGATCTGTATCAGTGAAGGGATTGCCCACAATGACAAAATCATTGATCCTTGGAGTGTTGAAGTATGCCACAATTGGAGGGGGAAGGAAGGAGGAGGTGTTGTTGTTCAGTTGTTTTTCAGTTGTGTCCAACTCTTCCTGACCCCATTTGGGGTTTTCTTGGCAAAGATACTGGAGTGGTTTGCCATTTCCTTCTCCAGCTCATTTTATAGATGAGGAAACTGAGGCAAACAGGGTAAAGTGACTTGCCCAGGATCACACAACTAGTAACTGTCTGAGGCCACATTTCAACTCACTAAGATGAGTCTTTCTGACTCCAGGCCCCACACTCTATTCACTGCACCACCTTTCTATTCCTGCCTTTTGGACAAGGTTCAATCTCAATAAGAGCTTAACCCTTTGGGTTGTGCTTCACCCTTACCTGGGGGGGACTTTCTCCATCCTTCACAGAATATCTGAATTTTGTTCCCACCAGCTCTCCTCAAAGGATATTCATACCAACTCCCCTGTTACTCACTGAGGCTGCCATTAAATATTTTGAGCCTGTTGAAGGCAGATACTGTTTCACATACATATTTGTATTCCCCACATCTATATGAAGTACTTAGTAGATCTTATTGATGAATGATAGGGAGGGGTGGGTTCTTACTCAGACACATCTGATTGGTTCTCCATTTTTAATATCACAAGCAGTAAGACTTTGAGGACTGGCCAGCAAAGCCCCAGCTTTACAAGTGTGAGATGTAGATGTTTCCAGGAAAGGATGTAGAAGAGAGAATTCGAGGCTTGGGGTAGGGACAAGACTGGAGAGGACGCAGACTGCCACCATTCCACAGAGATGTCCTCCCAAACCAGAGAGGATTTGGGGGCAATCACACTACCCCACCACCCAATCATTCCTCAGGCCTTTTCTATGCACACACCACTGTACTGAAACTACTCTCTTCAAGCTCACTAATGACCCCCTAATTAGCAAATATAAATAAGGCCTTATGCTCAGGCCTCTGCCTCCTGGTCCTGCCTATAACATGTGACAAAATGGTTCATTTTTTCTTAATTAAAACTCTCCTCTCTCTTGACTTTGGTAACACTGTGCTCTCCTTATCGCTTTTGGTTCTCATACCAGTAGTACTCCCTAATCTTTGTTTTCCAGCCTTCAGGGAGGCATAACCAGCTCAATATTGCCATGGGGCCATTAGAATAAGAGGTGTCAATCTAGTCCCCCATGTCTCTGCTCATCATCCCTCATCCCTGTCACTTTCTAACCCAACATTCTAACTTTCTAACCCTTCCTGACTATTATTCTCCTGTATGGTTTGGCCCCCCCATTAGAGTATGAACTTCTTGAAGGCAGGGACTGTCTCTGCTTTTGTATCACCAGGGATTGGCACACAGTAAGGGTTTAATAAATGTTGGTTCATCATTAATTCATTCATTCATTTCTACTCTTCTCTCTCCCTCCATCTTTTCTGTCTCCTACCCCCCCCCCAACCCGCTTACCAGCCTTGAAACAAACACCTTCACATACAAACAGGAGTCTGAGGATCTTTCTTGCTATCTGAACAGGTTTGGCATCACATAAAAAGCATATCCCCTAATTAGGTAAATTTTTCACTTTTCCTCTGAAGGTTTTGATCATGTGACAAAACCATGGAGCAACGAACCTCTGGTTTCCTTTGCAACAGGAGCACCAAAGTTTCAGGCATAAAATTTTCTATGGGCTCCACAGTGGCACTTGATTAATAAAGCAATCAGACATTCTGCATCTGATATTCATTCCCGTTTTCCTGCCTCTCATGCTTTATGCAGAGGAATTGATCATTGAAGGTAGCTTAGGTAAACACTGTTCATTATCCTAATTAGTCTTCCCTGCTGTGTGGGGAATTCATTTGGCTTAAATAAATGGTCTAGGTGGGAAAACCTACTGTGTCACTGTTTGTAATGTGTTTTTAATGTCCTTTCTGGGGAGGCATTCCCAGGTTCTGGGGATGAATGATAGGGTTTAGTTCCAAAGACTAGAAATTAGGGGAGTGGGTGGTTGAAAAGCCTGAATTTGGCTGCTTTCTCATTATCAGATCAAAAACAGAAGCCCAGGAGAACAGAAACAAGATGTTGCCCACCAGTTTTCAACCCAGTGAGTCCTACAGTTCCCACCATTCACACTCACCTGTTCTTATTCCTTTCCCTTCCCTTTCCTAGAAAGGCCATATGATATAAGAGAAAGCACTGGATTTGAAATTGAGAGAATTCAAGTCTGAATATTGGCTCTAACACTTTCTAGTAAAGACAAGTACCTTATCTTCTCTGAGGCTCAGTCAAGGCTCACTGCATCCAGGGCCATTGGCAGGGGTCTTGACTCTTGTCTTGCCACTGGACTTTGATGCCTCTGGAAGAGTGAGTGAGGCTGGCAACTTTGCTCAATTCTGCCTCACTTAAATCCAATTTGCACACAAGTCAAGACATCATACTGTATTGTCATTGGTCCTCTTTAAGAACAAAGGATGAATAATTCATCTGTAAAATGAGGAAAATAATTTTTAAAGTCCCCGTGTCACACAGGGTTATGGTGAAGAAAGCACTTTGTAAACGTTAAACAGAGACCTCATGATGAAACCTATTACCCTCCTGATTAAGAGGTAGTGGGCTCAAAATGCAGAATAGGACATATACCAGGTGGCCACTAAGACTTTAGGGACACCATATATTTTTTGGGCCTAGCCAATGAAGGAATCTGTTTTACTTGACTATACATATATGTCACAAGGGTTTTGTTTTTCTTCTTTTATTTAATGGGGAGGAGGTAAGAGGTGAAGAAAATAGATTTTTGTCCATTGGGAAAAAATATCAACTAATTTATTAGTTGTTAATTAGTTTAACTAATTAGCTGTTAATAAACAGCTAATTTGTCCTGGACCTAAGATTTCAACAGTATATGGAGTTTACCATCTAAGGAGACAGAGAGATCAGCAGTTACCCTGCCAATTATTGTTGCATGACATTGCCTTATTCATGTAAGTCACAGCTGAGGGGTTGTAATTTACATGAGTTTCAATTGCCCATATACAACAAAAATGAGACTTGAACACAGATCTTCTTAACTCAAGGCAGATTCAACATCCACTGTGCATTCTGCAAAGGGCTAATAGACATACTATTATTAACCCTTAGAACAGGGTAACAGACCCAAGGAATGTCACAATAGCTAGGGAGTGGGATCCCACAGTCATCCATACCGGAGGGCAAGGGGGGAAGAGGTTCTTTCTCTGAATAAACCTTTAGAAGCCTGAGCCCTGGCTGGTCTCCTTGGTGGGCTTTGGAGGAGGAGATCAACCACCAAGCATTTATTAATCACCTACTGTATGAAAGGTAACGTGCAAAGCAACGAGGACACAAAAACATAAATGCAACAATATTTGCCCTCGAGGAACTTAAATTCAGTGGGGGAGATAACATAGAGAAATATTTATAAAATAAATACAGGGTAATTGAGGGGAGAAAGTGCTACAGCCACCCTTGCCAAAGGGGCAGCTGAGATTAGCGTTGCCCCAGCAGTCAGGAGATCAAGGTTTTGCCTCAGATTGCTTACATCCAAGAGCATACTTTCTCCAGAGCCACCATTTCAATGCTACATACTTCTCCATCCCATGGTAGTCTGTGACATGCCATATGGTTCTTTTCCTTTGCCCCATCCAGTCTCTGAGAATTTGATTTAAACTTGCTGCTGTCACAGTCACTTGTCAACCCAGAGGTCTCCTCCAAGCCACAATGCAGTGTCCTGGGAGGAGGACTTATCTCTTATCCACAACCACTAATAAAAGAAAACAGATACCCACTGCTGGAAAAATTCAGACTGGCTGCATTTTTCATTTTGTATCTGGATTTTGGGTGTCGTGGAGACACAGGCTGAGTAATTATCTCTATAACTCAAGCCACAGGAAGGTCGTGTCCATTTCTGGACCCTAATTCTAAGCCAGACAAGATCTATCATAGAAGTAGCTCAGCCAAGCTCAAGACCCCGGACTGGAGGTTAGGTAGGGCTGCTGGTAGCCATACCTGTTCTATCTCTGATTATTTGTCACCATACAAAAAAAAAAAAAAACCAGAAACCCTGGTCTGGGATTCAGAAACCAATCTCAGCTCTGCTAATGACTAGTGATGGTCTCTGTGTGACCTTGAACAAATTTTGTTCCCTCTCCCCTTTTCTGTAATGATTTCTGTGAGGTAGACAGTATTATTATGCCCATTTTACAGATGAACAACCAACCTGAAGTTCACAGAAAGATAGAGATTTGCCCCAGATCACACAGCTAGGAGGTATCCAACCATGGTACTAATGATAACTCAGTTACCAACCAAACTACTGGAATAGCTGATGGGGGGGGTGGGGAGCCTGCCTGTGATTTCTCCCCACTCCAGTCCATCTTCCATTCATCTACTAAAGTGATTTTCCTAAAGCACAAGTCACACCTACCCACCCTATTTAATAAACTCTATTGGTTCTCTAACACCTCCAGGGTCAAATACAAAATATTCTGTTTGGTATTCAAAGCCCTTCTTAACCTGACCCCACAGAGAGAGAGAATCAAATAATATTTGTAAAGTGTTTAACACAGTGCCTGGCACATAGTAGGAGCTTAATGAGACTTGTTCCCTTCCCATGTCCCAATTCCAGGCATTTTCACGGACTGTTAACCATACTCAGAATGTTCTCCCTCATCTCCTGCCTTCCTTCACTGTTGTTGTTTGTCCTTCCTTCTCAAAGAGGACCATGACATCAGGGAGGTGATGCCATGATATGCAAGTAAATTGGATTACAGTGAGGGAGGGCTGTGCAAAGTCACCAGCCTCACTTTCTCCTCCAGAGCCATCTGGGTCCAGTGGCCAGATATAGATCAGGGTGACCAACGATGGTCCTGGATGCAGTGGGAGACCTTGGCATTTTTAAGCTAAGATCTTTAACAGGTCTCAGTATGACTGAGGTGACACCCATTCAGTGATTAAAGCGAGGTAAGAAATGAGGCAGAGAATGGGCTCTTTACTTAGTCAAAAAAAAAAAAGAAGAAGAAGAAGAAAAAACAATCTGGGAGGGGGAGATCCTCAGGGTTACTGGACAAACTAGAAATAATTGCTAAATCCCACCTTCTACAGGAAGCCTTTCCTGGGTTGCTTTAATTCTAGTTCTTTCCCTCTACTGATTATCCCCAATTGATTCTATGTCTTGTTTGTACATAGCTATTTGCATGTTGTCTCCCCCATTAGACTGCGAGCTTCTTGAGAGCAGAGCCTTTCTGTTGCCTTTCCCCATATCCCCAGCACTTAGCACCATGCCTGGCACATAGTAGGTGCTTAATAAATGTTTGTTGACTGACCGATTTTATTTCAACATAATTGGCTTCCATTGTAATTCTATGTGTTTTATTTCCTGTATATAAAACAGAATTCTGAGAAGGGGTCCATCAGTTTCACCACACTGCTTACCCTGAAATATTCCTTCACAAGGCCTACCCACCTTCTCCATAGGTGAGCTCCTCTTTGAGCTTCCATTTTCAGATTGGACTGGGCTCAACTGCTTTCATTCTCTTCCTGGCCCTGTTTCTAACTTTCTGGATTTCAAAACCAGGCTGGGCACCTTCTTCCTCTCCCTTTCTCCTTTTAGCTTTTCAGCTTCAGATCCTTAAAGCCAGAAACTGTCTTTTTCTTTGTAGTTGTAACCCTAGTGCTTAGCACAGTGCCTGGAACATAGTAAGCATCTAATAAATGTTTGTTTCATTCCTTCCTTCCTTCTTCCCTCCCTTCCTTACTTCCTTCTTTTCTTCCTTCCTTCCTCCCTCCCTCCCTCCTTCCCTTATTCCTTCCTTCCTTCTTCCCTCCCTTCCTATATCACAACTACCTCACAGAGTTGGATAAATCCCTGGTCCACTCACTCTTCATCTCTTCCCTGGAGTCCTTTACTCCTGGCTGTGAGTCTTAGAATCTTGACACCCTCTCTTTCTTGTTTCTCCTGTCCCACACAATTTCTCATTCTCAAGTTTTGATCAGATCAGTCTTGTCAAGTTATACAATATCTTTCCTGAGTACCTACTATATGCTGATCTGTTCCAGGTGCTTTGGAGGAGACAGGAAGAAAACCCACCCCACTTTCCATGGTCTCTGCCCTCAGGGAATTTACAGTCTAGTTGGAAAAACCTGCCATCCCCTAGAGGGACATTTATATAACAATAAGGGGGAGGAAGGGTGGAGGTTGTGTATAATACTGTGGGCCAAGCAGTGACCACTCCCAGAAACTCTCTTGAATTGTACAGAAACATCTTTAGAAAAGCCTAAATGGAACATAGATACTCTTCAGTTAAGAAATGCTTCCATATTTCACTAATCTGTAATCCCATTGATGTGAATTCTCCTTCCACCCACACAGATCCCAACCCCTCCATAACTCCGTAAGCAGACTTCAAGATTCACCTTCACCAAAACATTCATCACCTTGCAGCCAACTGGTGACAAACCACTCAGTACCTAGTTAGACTTGCCCTTGGACAACACAAGTCAGTTCAGTCCAACAACTTAACTGTGTACATGTCTGGACAACAAGATGTGCAATACAGCTGTCTTTGAAAATGGGCATATAGAGAGGGCAGTGGGGAAGTGTATGAGCAGACTGTGACAGAGAACCACAAATGAACTTCAGAGAAGAATGGAAGTAAATGACATCATCAGAGAAATGGAGGCTAGGAAGAGAAGCAGTCAGGCATCACAGTGGGTAGAGCAAAAGACCTGGAGTCAGAACCTGAGTTCAAATTTGACCTCAGATACTTACTAGCTGTGTGACCCTGGGCAATTCACTTGTGTGCCTCGGTTTCCTCATCTGCAAACTGGGGATAATAACAACACATACCTCCCAGGATTGTTGTGAGGATCAAATGAGATAACATTTGCAAAGTGTTTTGCAAACCCTAAAGTGGATAGAAATGCTAGTTAAGATAGGCTAGTCTTGCGGTGAGAATGAGAGATGGCAGGTGTATGACCGAGTGCCCCATCATCACCATTGCAATGTTAGGAAGAATCTCGGAAGTATTCTAGCACATTGAGGTCCCCCTGTGTCAAATTTACGGGAAGATTTGAATAAGACACCCGTAGGATGTGTAGGCATGGGTAGTTTTAGATCTTCATTGTTGAAGAGAACTTCCATATTGAATAGATCAAATATTGAGTAGATATCTAAGTAAAAGCAACGTATCATGCTAGGTGGGCAACTAGATGTGGCGGTGGATAGAGTACAAGATCTGGAGTCAGGAAGACTCATCTTCCTGAGTTCAAATCTGGCCTCAGACACTTAGTAGCTGTGTGACCCTGGGCAAGTCATTTAGCCCTATTTACCTCAATTTCCTCATCTGTAAGATGAGCTGAAGAAGGAAATGACAAACCACTTCTGCCAAAAAAAATCGAGTCACTAAAAGTCAGACATGACTAAACAACAACAATTGTGCCAGGTACTGGGGATACGAAGACCAAAAAAAAAGCAATCTCTGCCCTCGAAAAGCTTATATTCTGCTGGGAGGTGGGGATAATATGTACATGGGTAAGTAATATATAATGTGTGTTTTTCCAAATATATACAAAGTAAATACCAAATAATTGGGGGGAGCACTAGTTCCTTTCCATCCTTCCCTGATTGGCAACTACTGACGAACCCTTCCCTGCCCTTCCTCGGTGTAGAATGATTGTGGCACTGTCTAGGATAGATTTATTCTCTGAGAATGGATCTCCCAAAATACATGATATTTATGTTTGTTTTGGTGGCATTAAATCTTAATACATGTAATGAAAGCAGAGAGCTGGCTTAGAAGAGGTATAATTTCTTCTGTTTACATCAAACACACCCAGTCAGCCTCACTAAAGCTTCCTTATTACAATTTCAAATGCATCCAGAGATTTGAATCTACAGTGCTCTAATCCCCATCAATTCTCCCTTCTCTCCAAATCCAAGGAGGGAATTCATTGGAAACCATAGGCAGGCATTAGCGATGGAATGGCAAAGGATGGAGAGAGAAAAGGAAGGGTGAAGCAGCCTGGTATCGTGAAAATAGTGATAGACCTGGAGACAGAAGACTGAGGTTTGCTTCGCAACTTACCACTTGGGTGACCTTGGGAGAGCTGTTTCAATTGACAAGCATTGATTTAGCACAGGGGTCCATGCATAGATTTCACACAGTCCATGAACTTGAATGGAGAAAACAATTACAGCTTTATTTTCACTAACCTTGAAATGAAACTAACCATTTATTTTGATGATAATTTTATTCTTTTTTTAGTTTTATTTATTTACTTTTAATTTATGGAATAAAACAAGCATTTCCATAACAATATAATAAAAAAGATGATTGCACATGAAACTGCAAATCTATTATATTCAACTTGTTATTCCTTTTAAATTTATAATAAAGGTATTATGTACATTTTTTTTCCTTTTTTTCCCTCCCCTCTCCCAACCTAGGGATGGCTACCATTAGACACAAATCTCTGTGTGTGTGTGTGTATGTGTGTGTGTAAACTCATTCTATACATACTTCTATTTATCAGTTCTTTCTCTGGATGTGGATTGCATCTTCATATATCCTTTGTACTTAATTTAGTTATTTATAATAGTCAAAATAACTTATTCTTTCCAAATCATTCTTAAAACAATATTGCTATCACTGTATACAATGTTCTCTTGTTTCTGCTCATTTTGCTCTTCATTATGTCATGTAGGTCTATCCTAAGATCAATACACTCATCATTTCTTACAGCAAAGCAGTATTCCATCATAATCACATAGCACAACTTGTTCAGTCATTATAATTATAATTTTTTTAAAAAAACAACCTAGTCATTATGATCTACAGGCTTTAGCAGATTATCAGTTGAGTCCACCTCACACACACACACACACACACACACACACAAAGTTAAGGACCCCTGCCCTAATTTCAAAGAATAAAACAATCTTAGTTTCAAGGCCCATTCTAACAGGGAGACAAGATATCCATATATTATACAGAATAAACCTAAAGAGAATAAATACAGATTAGTTCAATTCAAGGTAGTTTGGGGGAGAGGGCAACAGCAGTTGGAAGCAATCAGGAGAGGCTTCATGGAGGTGGTCCTTGAGCTGCATCTTGAAGAAAGAGACGGAGTGATAAGGTAGAGGTGAGGGAGTGCTTCGGAGGCTTGGCAGTTTCACCCACCTTGGCCTCAGTTTCCTTATCTGTATAATGAGGGGTCAAACTAAGTGACCTCTAAGGTCCCTTCCAATGATTCGTTTAGAAGAGTAGATCAAAGACTCTTTTCCATCACTAGGTGGGCAGGGGTCTAGAGCTGCCCCGGCTCCATGTCCCAAGGCCTGGCAGGCAGACTGGACTCCCCCATCAGCTCCCACTCCCAACCAATTTCCTATCTCCTCCTCAGCCAGACTGCACCAATTCTCAGCCAGGGTGAACAGAGCAGGTCCATCTGGAGTTAAAGGGTTCTCATCAATCCTCAATTTCACGGGAATCTGGCCTCTCTGAAAGAGAAAGTGAAAATAATAGGTTATCAGCCGCTGGCAGTTTCCTTCCCTCCTAGCCCCCTCACCCCAATCTTATTTTCCAGTTACCTGAGAAAGCTGCTTACCCCTGTATCCCGCTGAATTTTCAGAAAGCTCTCACTCCTCGACCTTAATGCACTGAAAACCCCTTCCCTTATCCCTCCTTGCAGCACAGATGTGAATTTGGAGATTTTCCTAGAACCCCAGGTCTCTGAAATCCCTACTGACTGGACCAGGCTCAGGAAGGTCTTATCCTCCAGACTCCAGGGAGTGGCTTTGTCAACTCAAAGGAGTTTGTCAGCTTTCAGATATTTTCCAAATGATCCAGATAACGTAGAGATTCATTGAACCACAGTATCAAAAAGCCAGAAAGACCCTTAGAGATGAGCCAGGTCAAACATTTTAACTGACAAATATGTAGCACGGAGCAATGGAAAGATCCTGGACTATAGGGTTATGAGGACATGGGTTCAGACCTCTGACTCCTACTACCCACGGTGTCGTAATTTCTCTGAACTCTGGATTGCTCATCTGTAAAATGAAGGCATTGGCCTAGATCAGAGGTTCTTAGCCTTTTTGTGTCCTGGACCCCACCTTGAGCAGACTGGTGAAGTCCACGGATCCCTTCTAGAAGCGGAGGGTGGGACAGTGTATAGAGCACTGGTCCTGAAGTCAAGAAAACCTTAGTTCAAATTTGGCCTCAGAAACTTACTTGTTATTTGACCCTGGGAAAGTTATTTAACCTCTGTTTGTCTCAGTTTCCTCATCTGTAAAATGGGGGTGATAACAGCACCTGCCTCACAGAGTTGTTGTGAGGATCAAATGAAATAATATTTATAAAGTACTTAGCATAATGTCTGACACATGGTAAGGGATATATAAATGCTTATTCCCTTCTCAGACTCATTTATTCAAATGCTTAGAATAAAATATACAAGATTACAAAGGAAATCAATTATACTAAAATACAGTTATCAAAATGCCTTTAAAAGCAACAACAAGCTTCTTTAAGTCAAGAACCCCTGGGATGGCCATTGAGGTCCATTCCAACTCTAAGTCTGTATCCCTATAGTCATCAGGTTATGGGATTGAGGCCTGGAGGAGAGCTTAGCAATCATCTAGTCTAACCTCCTTATTTTACAGATAAGGAAACTGAGGCCCAGAGAGAAGTGATTTGCCCAAGGTCACATAGGTAGTAAGTAGAAAAACTTGGATATGTTTCAGGTCTTCTGACTCCAAATCCGATTACTGTTATCACTAAAATCAATCATTAATCCACAAGCATTAATTAAATGTTTATTATGTATCAGGTACTGGGCTAAACCATTCAGATATCAAAAAGAAAAGGAATTAAAGAAGGAAAGAAAAAGAGAAAGAAGGAAGAAAGGAAGGAAAAAAGGAAGGGAAGGGGGAGGGAAGGAAGGAAGGAAGGAAGGAAGGAAGGAAGGAAGGAAGGAAGGAAAAGAAGGAAGGAAGGAAAAAGGAAGGAAAAAGGAAGGGAAGGAGGGAGGGAAGGAGGGAGGGAAGGAGGAAGGGAGGATGGGAGGAAGGAAGGAAGAGAAAAACGTTCCTGCCCTCAAGGAGCTTACATTCTAACAGGTACATAAGTATATATGAGCCCCTTCTCTGTCTAATCCATCACCCAAATGAATTGTCCTAAAACACATCTGACCATATTACTCCCCTGTTCAAGAGGTTTCAGGGACTAACTCTTGCCTCTAGCATAAAATACAAATGTCTCTGGGGTTTAAAGCTAGTCAGAAGTTGATTCTCACCTATTTTTCCCAGGTTGATTACATATTACTAGCCCCAATGCACCCTATGTTCCAGATAAATAAGCTTATTTGATGTTTCCTACTTGATGTTCCATCTCCCACCTGTGTGCTGATGTCCCCGGCCTAGAATGCTCTTTCTCCTCACCTTGGAATTTCTAGGTCCCTTCAAGGCTCAGGTCATATATCACTTCCTACAAAAGGCTTTTCCTGATCCCCCCAGGTTTTAGTGTCTCAGCACTCTGAAATTATTTTTTACTTACTTTGTGTGTGTAGAGGAGTTCATTTTCAACCAACCCCACAGCCCAGAAATCCCAGAATATAATCAAAAGATTACAACCCATGTGATGAAGTGGCCTTATTCCTTTACCAAGGCTACCCACTCTATATACACAAGAGAATCAATCAAGCAAGCCCATCCTGTCTCCTCCAACAGATTGCCCCCCCCCCCGTCATCCCCATTTTTAATCTCTCCCCATCTAATGGATTATTTCCTACTAACTGCAAACCATGCCATGTCTCCCCATCCTTAGAAAACACTCACTTGATCCTTCTATCCCTAACTATTTATATCCTACATCTCTTCTGCCCTCTGTGGCTAAACTCCTCGAAAAAGTTATTTACGATAGGTGCCTCAACTTTCTCTCTTTCTTAACCCCTTATAATCCTGCTGGTGACCTCATCATTACTCCACCAAAATTGCTCCCTCCAAAGTTACCAATGGTCTCTTAGTTGCCCAACCCAATAACCTTTTCTCAATCCTCATTCTCCATGACAATGTTCCAGCCTTTGACACTGCTAATCACTCTCTCTTCCTTGATACTTTTTCTTTTTAGGTTTTTGGGACATCAAAAGCTCTCTCCTGCTTCTCTTCCTACCTATCTGACTGACTACTTCTTGGACTCCTTTGCTGGATCCTCATCCAGATCATACCCTCATCCAGATTATACCCTCTTAACTACATGTGTACAACCTAGCACTATCCTGGGTCTTCTTCTCTTCTCCCTCTACATTACTTCACTTGATGTTCTCATCAGCTCCCATGGATTTAATTACCATCTCTATGCTGATGATTTTCAAATTTACTTATCCTTTTCCAACCTCTCAACAGACCTTCAGTCTGGCATCTCCAACTGCCTTTCAGTCATCTCAAACTATATGTCCAGTATACATCTTAAACCTCCAAAATGGAACTCACTATCTTTCCCCCTAAAGCCTCCAGTCACCTTCTTACCTTCCCTATTACTGTAGAAGGCAACATCATCCTCCCAGTCTCTCAGGCTCACAACCTAGGAAGCATTCCAGCTTCCCCACTGTCTCTCACTAGTCTCTCCACCATATTCAATATGTTGCCAAGGTCAGTTGATTTCACCTTTGCAAAATCTGTTGAATATGCCTCTGCCTCTTCTCTGACCTTGCCACCTCTCTGTGACAGTCCCTTATCAACTCACGCCTGGATTATTGCAATAGCTTGCTAGTGGGTCTGCCTGCCTCAAGTCTCTCCCCTTTCCAATTCATTGACTAAATTGATTTTATTAAAGTGCACATCCGATCATGTCACTCATCCCCCAATCAATAAATTGTAGTAGCTCCCTATCACCTTTAGAATCAAATACAAAATCCATTGCTTGTCATTTAATGCACTTCCTAACCTAGCCTTCCCCTACTTTTCCGGTCTTCTTACATTTCTATTCCCCACAAGTACTCTTTGACCCAATGACACTGGCCTTCTTACTGTTCATGACCTCCATCTCTCATTGCTGGGCATTTTCTCTGGCTGGCTGTCTCCCATGTCTAGATGCTGGCTTCCCTGGCATCCCTCAAGTCCCAACTAAAATCCTATCTTTTACTAAAAGCTTTCCCTAACCCTCTTAATCTCAGTGCCTTTTGTTAATTACTGCCTATTTATCCTATATATAACCTGCTTGTACATATTTGTTTAGTGTCTCCCCCATTAGATTGTGAACTTCTTGAAAGCAGGAACTCTTTGCCTCTTTTTATATCCCCGGTGCTCAGCACAGTGCCTGGCATATAGTAGGCACTTCATAAAAGTTTATTGATTAATTGATTAGTCAACTGACTGACAAGCTGTTAATGAAGGATTAAACTAATTGTAAAGACTTATCTATTCCCTGATAACCTTTATGGATATCTTTTAAAGGTCACCTTGGGGCATGCCCATCTTCTTTCAGCCAATGGGATTGCCCATTCTGATTTGCTCAAAGAAAAGTGATCACTTCTCATAAAGGTTTTCTGAGTGAATCAGAAGGGGCAATCCCATTGACTGCAAGAAGATGGGCATGCCCCAAGGTGACCTTTAAGAGATAGTCATTCCAGGATGGGAAATGTTCCAAACATGAGACTTCCGGGGGAGATAATTTCTTTCTTCTCCCCTGTTCCCCCCCATACATTGATCTTATAGCTTTGAAGCAAACTACTCAATCAGTAGAAGACACTTAACTCAACAGGGAGTAGAAACAAATACCTCAGACGGACAAGTATTTAGAGAAGTCGTCATTCAAGGACAGAGGGGAGGTTTGAGGAATTAAGACCTCAGCTGGGGAAGAAAGGGGGGGATGGGAAGGAAAGAAAGGGAGCCAGGAAGGGAGAAAGAGACAGAGAGAGAGAGAAAGGGGGGGGAGGGAAGGAGGGAAGGGGAAAGGGAGAAGGAGAGAGGGAGAGGGAGGAAGAGAGAGAAAGAGAGAGATGGATAGACAGACAGACATAGAGATGGGGGTGAGAGAGAGTAGAAAGAGAGGGGAGGGAGGGAGAGAGAGGGAGAGAGAAAGAAACAGATAGAAGGAGGAAGAGAGAAGGAGGGAGAGGGAGGGAGGGAAGGAGAGAGAGAGCTACAGACTTCAGACAGACCTAGCCTTGACAGTTGGGAGTCAAACAGCAAAGAAGAACAGACCCTGGGAGTGCAGTTGAACAACCTTCCTTAAAAAAGATACTGTACTTGTAATTGGGAAATATTTAACAAAACAAATAAAAATTTATTTTTAAAAAGATGCTGTTCTTGTTGGGGAGGAAATAAGCAACAACTCAACTAAGAGGGGAAGGACACTGGCCTCCCAGGACTGGAATCGTGAACTGCCTTGGCAACATATCTCATTACCACTGTATTCTAAGCCTGTGCCCAATCTTCCTAAAAATCTTATGTGTATTAGAAGAAGAATGCGCCCCAGGTTTGAGGGAGGAGGAATATTTGTAGCTACTGTTCTTATGACTGCATCTTAACAAGTGCCTAAGCATGCAGGGGCAATGGATAGAGAGCTGGGTCTAGAGTCAGGAATATCCAAGTTCAAATCTGGCCTCAGGCACTTACTAGCTGTGTGACCCTGGGCAAATCACTTAACCTCTGTTTGCCTTAGTTTCCTCAACTGTAAAATGAGGATAATAATAGCACCTACCTCCCAGAGTTGTGAGGATAAAATGAGATAATATGACAATATAATATAATAATAAAAGCATTTAGCACAGTTCCTGGCATATAGTAAGTACTATGTAAATGTTAGCTACTACTACCACCACCACTACTACTACTGCTGCTGCTGCAGCTGCTGCTGCTGCAGCTACTGCTGCTGCTACTACTGCTGCTACTACTACTAATGCTATTACCACTACTACTAATGTTACTACTATTAGTAGATGAATATGCCCCAGGTTTAAAGGAGGAGGATATTTGTACCTACTATTCTTATGATGCCATCTTATTAAATGCCTTAAGCAGCTGGGGGGAAGGGGGAAGGGCAGTGGATAGAATTCTGGGCCTGGAGTAAGGAAGATCTGAGTTCAAATCCAGCCTTTGACACAAGTTAGCTGTATGATCATGGAGAAGTCATTTAACTGCTGACTGCTTCAGTTTGTAAAAATGGGGATCATAATAGCATCTACCTCACAGGGTTATTGTGAGGATCAAATGAGATAAAGTATGTAAAGCACTTAGCACGACATCTGGCACATAGTAGGCACTTTAAAAAAAATTTTTCTCTTCTCTTCCCGAAAAGCTAATTTTGGCTAGTAGCTGATTGTTCATGGGAATCACACTGGTGGTGGCTCATGAGCTACAATAAAAAGAATAGTCACCTTAAGGTACTCTAGAACCTGATGTTGCAGCCACTGTTTGGAGACCCAACCTGTGAGTGCTTTTGCAAGTTGGGAATTTCTCACCAAGTAATCTCTGAAAGTCACCATATCTAGAGCCCATTTCCTCATGTGTACATCAACAATTAAACACACTCCTCTTCCATGAACATCTAATCTTTTGTGCATAATACCTTCTCAAAAAAAAATTGGGGGATCTTAATGGACAACAAGCTCCATATGAGTCAATAATGAGATGTAATAGCCAAAAGAGCTAATATGAACTTTGGTTGCATTAAGAAAGGAACTGGGCACAGAAAAAAAAAAAAAAAGAGAGGGTTGATGGTCTTTCTGTGTCCTGGCTTGGTCAGACCACATATCTAGAGTACTGAACTCATTTCTAGGCACCAAAGTTTGGGAATGGCATTTACAAGCTGGAGTGTGTACAAGGAACGGTGACAAAATTGATGAGAAGACTAGAGACCATGCTATTTTGAAGACCAGTTGGATGTCCTGAGACTGTTAAGCCTGGAGAAAAGAAATAGGAAAGACATAATTGCTATCTTCAGGTACTCACAAGGCTGCCATAGGGCAGGGGAATTGGGCTGGTTCTGCTTAAACCTAGATGATAGAATTTAGAGTAATGAATAGTAGTTGCCTTGGGGCAGATTTAATCTTTCTGGCAATTAGAGCCATCCAAAGGTAGAAGCAAGTGCCTCAGGAGGTAGTGAAGTGCCCACCTTAATTTCAGGCTTTCAATTAGAAGCTGAATGGCCACTTACCAGAGATATTGGAAAAGAGATTTTTGATCTGGTACAGGTTGGACTAGAGGGTCTCTGAGGCCCTTTCCAATGCTGAGATTTTGTGATTTTGTGAAAAGAACGGACTATGGAGTCCCAGTGCTTCTCCGCCAGCAACACAATGATGATGCCTTCCCACTAAGATTATCTCTACTTTATCCTGTACATGTCTTCTAATTGCATCTATGTCATCTCCTCCATTAGACTGAGGGCTTCTCATGAGGGCAGAATCCGTTTTTTGTATCACCAGTGTTTAGCACAGTGACTGGCACATACTAGGTGTGTAATAAATGCTTGCTAACTTGGTATGAGGATGCATTCACAAGAGAAGCTGCCTATGGGATCTTGGAGTCACAGGATCACCAGGGAGTCTAGTAACATCACAGTGGGATCCCTGAAAAAGAGTTGGGGGTGAAGGATGAGGAACTGAGAAGTGACCAGAAGAAATAGGAGGCCATAATTCTGGATTACGGCATAGAGCAGACCAAGGGAAATGTCAGCCTTTGGGACTGGCTAGAGGCAGAAATAAAGAGTAATAGAGTAATCAGGTAGCTTTTGGTAACAGTCTGTCTGCTAAAGGGAAAAAGGAAAAGATAAGGGGTCTATGTTAACCAAAATAAACTACCTTAAGGGTGGGAAGGGCTGATGACTCAGGAGAGCTGGGGCATCATTGGGATTTACACGTGAATTTGCTTGCAAATAGGAATACAGAGGAAAAGAAGTCAGGCAACAGGCCTCATAAGGGCACTTTGGGAGAATCCTCACTTAAAGGACGAAGTTTTGGACCCTTAAGGATGGCAAATGAGCCCCCAGTTCCCATGGCTTCCTAGATAGAAGGAATACTTTGAAATATGGAGTTTAGGGCTTGGAGCCAGGCTGGAGTGGAGGATTCTCACCTCCTTGGAACTCTCCAAGCAGAAACTAAATGACTATTCATCAGGTATGTCACCATGGAAATTCTCTTCAGGTCTGGCTCCAGTTAGACTAGAAAGTGAAGGAGGTCATTCCTAGCTCTCAAATTCTCTGATTCTGTGAGAGCAACCCCAAGTAAACCCAAGATCATCGGACTCTTCTGTACAGCCTATACCCACACCTCTCCTGTCTACATATTGTCTGTGCATAGCTCTTTGCATGTTGTCTCCCTCATCAGACTGTGAGTTCCTTGGACACAGGCCCTGTTCCTGTGTTTCTCTGCATCCCTAGTAGCTAGTAACGAGCTGATGATAATAGCTAAAATTTATACAGTACTTACTATGCGCCAGACATTGTGCTAAGTGCTTTACAATTCCTCTCACATTCAAACCTCACACTAACGCTGGATTGTTATGGTTGAGTCGTTTTTCCAGTTGGGTCTGATTCTTCATGACCCCATTTGGGGTTTTCTTGGCAGAGATCCTAGAATGGATTGCCATTTCCTTCTCCAGATGAAGAAACCAAGACAAACAAGGTTAAATGACTTGCCCAGAGTCACACGGCTAGGGAGTGTCTGAAGCCGTATTTGAACTCAGGAAGATGGGTCTTCCTGATTCCATGGCTGGTGCTCTATCCACTGCACCACCTGGAAGGTAGGTGCTATTACTATCTCCATTTTACAGGTGAGGAAACTGAGCTTAAGTGACTTACCTAGAATAATATAGCTAGTGTCTGAGGCTGGATTTGAACTCAGGTCTTCCTAACTGTGCTCTATCAATTGCCACCTAGCTGCCCTAAGCACTGCTTAGCACATAGGAGGCACTTGAGAAGTGTTTATTGACTGAGTGATCCATACCTTCTGTAGATGGTCTTTCCCAGTCCTCGCCTCTGAGGTTACTTTCCATGTACTCTGTATATATCTTGAACATACTTAATATTGTCCCCTTTATTATAATATAAAGTCCTCAACAACAAGACTGTTTGGCCTTTTGCTTTTTCTTTGCAGCACCAACATTTAGTATAGTTCCTAGCACATAGCAAGAACTTAATAACCTCTTGGTGATTGATTATATACACACATACACCCAGTGTGTACCCACAGGAGACCTAGATTTCAAAAGACTGATTGTTCTGTCAAATTTCCAGAAATAACATGAGAGGAAAAAAATAACCATATATAGAATAAAACATTTAACCCTAGGAGAAACTCATGGAGTCTGGAAAAGCATTTCACATGGAATAGGATGGAATGGAATAGCATTCTTTAAGTGCTTACTCTGTGCCCAGGTGCCAGGAACACAAAATCAAGAAAGCAAGATAGGCCCTGCCCTCACAGGGCTTATGTTCATATATGCACATATATGGGAGTGGTGGCCAGGGAGGAATGCTCATGTAGTACAGTTATCCCTCCCACATCACAACTTTCCCACTCACAGTTCTGACACATCTCCAGTCGGCATAAGAAATTAAATGGGATTTTGGGGGGAATTTTGCAGAAGTCACAGATGACACTGAAAAAAAAATTGAAACTCTGAAATACATAAAATATATGTATAGTGTTGTATAATATCAACATATTTTATCTTTTAATACCATAATAATTCAGACTTCTTCTCTAGTATCAAGGGAGGGCCAAAAGATTTTACATGGATTTTCAAGCCACCCACACCCGAGATGTGAAAAGGATAACTGTACTGATTTGCATTTTTACTAGCTGCTCACATACCTTGAATTCTCCCTCATTATCTCCATCTCCTGGTTGCCTTGGCTTCCTCCAAGTCTGGGGTGAAATCCCACCTTCTGCAAGAAGTCTTTCCTAGTCCTGCTTAATGCTAGGGTCTTCCCTCAGGGCTTAGCTTAAATTTGCTCTTATGTTGTTTGTCCATGTACTCCGGCATTAGAATGGGAGCTCCTGAGAGCCTCCCCTCGTCAAGGTTGGGGGGGGGGCGGGTGAGGAGGGACCAAGCATTTGCTTGGTTTTTCTCCTCATATACAAGTATGTCCTGCTCTGCGGATTTCTCAGGTTCCAAAGCAGCTTGCTTTTATACTTTGTATTTTATACAAAATCTAGAGGGTATGATGGAGTACCCTCAGTCAATCCCAACAAGCTTCTTGTCACACATAGTTGAAATTCCATTCATTCATCATTCATTCATTCATTCATGAAGATGTCTAGTCTTAATTCTTCCCTCTAATTGATTGACTCAATCAAGAGATCCAGATGACCCACACATGCACCTTTAACACTCTGCAGATGCCAAGTGCTGAGGTCACAAAGAAAGGTATAAGCATAAACACTTCTTGCCCACAATGAGCTTACATTTTAATTGATACACAATATGTAAGTAAATAGGTATGTGCAAAATAAAGACATCTGTGGTTAGATCTGTGGTTTCATTAGTAAAAGGAACTGCTAAATGAATAATTCCCTTTACCAATGCCAGTTGGTCTCTCCTCTTCAATTTATGATCTCGAACAGCTCCAGTGGTATGCTGGTACATTTTTAACAACTAGTCTGAAAATGCAAGACAGACACACTTTTCATCTTAAACAGCATTGTTATATTTTCTCCATAACTTTCTTAAGTTAAGACAATAAATAGAGCCCTGATGTGTAGTATTTGCCAATTCCCAAAGTATAAAATTTACAGCCAACACTGAGAATTTAACCATCAGCTGGGTAGGAGCTGTCTCCAGCACTTCCCTGGAGAGCTTCCTAGAATGCTGAGGATGAACTCGCCAGGATCATGAAGTCAGTATGTGTCCAAGGTGGGATTTGAACCCAGGTCTTCCTAGCTTCAAGTCTGGTTCCCTAGTAACTACATTATGCTATTGCCTCTTAAATGCATGATAAATACAGCATAAGTGGAAAGTGACTTTAAAGAAGAAGACTCTAACAGAGGGGGGCAGAGGACTTGGGGGACACATAGGAAAGAACTGGAAAGATGGAATTTGGGCTGATTTATGGAAGAAGCCAAGGAAACTACAAAGTGGAAGTGAGGAGAGACAGCAGTCCAGGCAAGCCAGGCAGCCTCTGCAAAGGTCTGGAGACAAAAGATGGATTGTCTTGGGTGAAAAACAGAAAATAGGCCAGTGAGGCAGATTGTTGAATGCGTGGAGAGCAATTAAATGTAAGAAGACAAAGAAAAAGTAACAGATTCCTAGCTTGAGGTTCAGGTGTCTTAAGAATTGTTTAACACTTTTTTTGCACTTTCAATTGTATATACTGAAATATAAATTGTTGTTGCTATGAAAAAAAAAAAGGTATGCAAGATACCAGTGTTTCCAAAATGTGGCAGGTAAAGGGGAAGCTGGAGAACTTTAATAAATATGACATTTTCTGACACTTCAAGGCTTGGAAAACTCCTTGTAATACATTATCCCATTTGAGCTTACATTTACATTGCAAGGTATGGAAGGAAGGAAGGAAGGAAGGAAGGAAGGAAGGAAGGAACAAAAGAAGGAAGAAGAAAGGGAGAAAAGCAGGGAGGGAGGGAAGGAAGGAAAGGAAAGAAGGAAGGAAGAAAAGGAAGGAAGGAAGAAAGGAAGGAAGGAAGGAATGAAGGAAGGAAGGGAGGGAAGGAAGAAAGAAGGAAGGAAGGAAGGAAGGAAAGAAGGAAGGAAGGAAGGAAGGAAGGAAGGAAGGAAGGAAGGAAGGAAGGAAAGAAGGAAGGAAGGAAGAAAGAAAGAAAAGAAGGAAGGAAACATTTATTAAACTCCTACAATGTGCCAAACACTGGTCTAAGCACTTCATAAATATCTCATTTGATTGTCACAACAATCCTAGGAAGTAGATGTTATTATTATCCCCATTTTACAGTTAAAGAAGCTGAGGCCAATAGAAGTTAAATAACATTCCAAGAGTCATATAGCTAATAAATATTTGTGCACATATTTGAACTCTGGTCTTCCTGACACAAGGTCCAAGGCTCTATCTAATATTCCACCTAACTGCTTACTGCTTTCCTGTTTCTGAAAATGTACTTGCTGGGTCGAGTGCTATGTATAAATTTCTTTAAGTTTGAACACTCTCTCCCAGGTACTAGGATATTATAGAGGAAAGTGCACGCACGTGTATACACACACACACACACACACACAAAGTGGAGGGAAATATTTGTAACTTCTGTTCTTGCTATATCTTCTTAGTAAATATCCTTTTGTTAAAGCTAATTGATATTAATAATTCAATGGAACTGGGGTGCTTATCACTGTTGGTTAACAGTGGGGAAAATACCTCAGAATGAGAGACTGAGAAAATAGCAGTAGAGATAAATGTGCCTAATTTCTTGGGGATTCCTAGAACCTGAGGTGGAGATATAGAGGCAGCTAGGTGTTGGGACAGTTAGAGTGCTGGCCCAGGAGTCAGGAAGACCCCAGTTGAACAAAGGTCTTAAACTCCACTTTACATCTGCCATCCCATCTTTCAATTCCAAGAAACAAGTTGCCCCTCCCAGATAAACTCACTATTTCTAATCTCACCACTGCAGCTGTGATTGACACCTGCTCCCTCAGCCTCCTCTTCCCTCAGGTTGGAGGGCTGGAGGGTAAAGTACCAAACTCCTCCCAGCTCCTTTCTTTATAGAGGGCAGAAAGTGGATTTTTAGGCTCACTTCACTCTGAATCTGCTGCTCTACCTGGTTTCAACTCTGTGGATCAAGACAAGGAAGGAGGAAGGAAAGAAGGAAGGAAGGAAAGAAGGAAGGAAAGAAGGAAGGGAGGAAGGGAGGAAGGAAGAAGGAAAAAAGGAAGGGAGGGAGGAAGGAAGGAAGGAAGGAAGGAAGGAAAAACTTGTGTGTTGTCTCTCCACCCCCCATTAGATTATAAACTCCTTTAGGGCAGGGACTGTCTTATAATAAATAAATGTTTATTGAATTGGATTGACCCTCAGCAAGTCACTTAACCTCGCTATCTATCTCAGATTCTCCATCCATAAAATGGGGATAATAATAGCACTTGTCTCCCAGAATGGTTGTAAGGATAAAACCAAATAATCTATGGAGAGTACTTTGTAAACCTTAAAGCACTATATAAATCCTTATTATTATCAGCCTCTGGATGAGTCTGAGCCTCAGCTACAACTGCCAAGTCGTTTCTCAGGGTCTCACTGCTGGGCTGGGTCCCATTATTGGCAGATCACAAACTCCGTCATATCTATCTACCTCTCATATTTCTGGTGGCTTGCCATTCCAACCTTTCCAAAAGCACAAGGTGACAAACATCGGTAAGACTTATTCACCTAAAAGCAGGAAAAGACAAATGCAAAGAGCAGAGCCCTGTACTCTCTGTCCACATGTCAGTGTCAGATGAGGAAGGCCCAAGGCCTCTCCCCATCCAGAGACTTAGAGCTTGTCTCTCACCCAAACAGCAGTCAGGAAGAAAAGAGCAAAAGCCAGAAACTCCCCTTGGCTGGGTAGTGCCTTTTGAATGCAGCACAATTCCAGCTCAGCATTCTTTCAACAGTCCATCTCTTTACCATGTAGTTAGCAGACTGGAACCTACTCCAGAATATCTGTTCACACTCCATATCAGAGAACAAGACTGTTCCATTCTGTGTCATCAAGCCTTTCCAGGAACAGTTCCCGAGCCTCTTCCATGCAGGCTGGCATTGAAGATGGAGCTCTAAGCCTCCGTAATCTACATATATCAGGATATTCAAAGCAGCAGGATTTGTGATACAGTGCCTGGCACATGGTAAATGTGGTTAATAAATGCTTATTGTCCAGACTTGTAATAACAAGAGACCCCAGACAGAGGAGATTTTATTACATGGATATAATGGGATATCATTGCACCATAAGAAACAATGACTACGAATAATTCTGAGAAGTAAAAGAAGACTTCTATAAACTGATGCAAAGTGGAGAAAACAGAGTCAGGAAAAAAACATACGTAATGACTACTACAACTTAAATGGAAATAACAACAGAAATGGACACTGTGTAATTATACTAGCCAAGCTTGAACCGAAAGAAGAGTCATGAGAGTGCACCTCCCTCCCTTCTTTGCAGAAGTGGAGAACTGTGGGGAAATATTGTATATTGTCAGATCTGATTGATGTTTTGATGAGTGTTTACTAAACTGCTATTTTTCTCATTCTTTTTTAAAATACATATATTTTGTTATAAAGGATGACTTTCTTGGATAAGAGAAAGGGGGGGATTGGGAAATTAACATGATGTAAAAACAAAATACATCAATTAAAATTTTCTAAAATTCTTTCTTACAGGAGATGGCTCACTGAGTAGAGGAAAAAAGAGGGATATACTTGGAAATTAATAAAAGTGATATAAATTAAAAGATTTCAACAAAAATTAAAATTTAATACAAAGCAAATCTCTAAGTACAATATGTCCTTTTGAAGTATTACTTTTTTTTTACACAGAACTAGTTACCTTAATTAGCATGTGTGGTTTGGGAGAAGGGGGATAATAGTGGCATTCAAACACAGTCTTAATCAATCTGATGAAGGGGAAGACAAGCTAACAAATAAATATTCTCTTATTGTAACAGCATAGACCTCTCCTATCTGCTGAATTAAAGAGCCCCAGCTGGGACAGATCATCATGTAAATTCATCTTCTCCATCATCAAGTTGCTTTCAGCTTCCTAAAGAGCAAAATAGAAACCTGATGTGACTGAAATCCCTGCAGATGACCCCATGAAATGCCAAGAAATTTGGGTTGGTCTGTAATGGATGAAATAGTATGAATCTGTTAAGGCTGGCATCTCTTCACCTTGAACCAGCTTTTCTGCCCCATTTCCCTCTCCCTTCCAGCAGCTCATTGGCCAGCCCAACCACAGATAGAAGTGAACCCCCAAGTCCCATCAAGTGGCACTAAATTGTGAATATGTAACAGGAAGATATAATTAAATGATGCTTATCATTAAATCCTACTTATTGCTGCCTGTTTGGCTCATAAATAACGAATTGTTACAGATAATTAGGCAAGTGTTCATCACTGAGGTCTATTTACTATTGCATAGTTAATTGGTAAATTAATATTTTATCCTTAAACTGAAATCATTAAAATACAGATTGACTATTATTCCATCCTATTACCATGATAATAATAATCAAACCCTGAATTTAGTTCACACTTTTCCTCTGATGAGTTAAAAGCACTTCCATGGCCACTATTATATCCATTATTCTCACAACAACCCAGTTCTTCTGATACAAGAATGGCTGGGGACTATTCTCCCCATTTTACAGATAAAAAAAAAAACAAAAAAGGTTAAATGACTGCATAATGTCATAAAAGCAGTCAGTGGCAGTTGTGGGATTAGAACCCAGATCCTTCAATTCAGGGCCCAGGATGTTGCCCACTTGACCTTATTATAATTCAATTTAGTTTAACATTAAGTATCTTCTTCCCAGTCCTTGTCCAGTATATCCAATTGGTTGAATAGTCTTGCTGTTTCTACCTCTATAATATCTCTTTCAAGAGGCAGCTAGGTGGTACAGTGGATAGAGAACTGGTCCTGGATTCAGGAAGACCTGAGTTCAAATCCAGCCTCAGACACGTAACACTTACAAGCTGTGTGACTCTGGGCAAGTCACTTAACTCCATTGCCTAGCCAAAAATAAATAAAATAAAATATAATGTCTCTTTCATCATGCCCTTTCTCTTTTCTCACATGGTCCACACCCTTGTTTGGTCCTCATCTCCTCTTTTCTGGACTATTGTGTTGTTATTATTCAATTGTTTTTAATAGAGTCTGACTCTTCATGACCCCTTTTGAGGTTTTCTTGGCAAAGATATTGGAGTGTTTTGTCATTTCTTCTCCAGCTCATTTTATAGATGAGGAAACTGAGGCAAAAGGGTTAAGTGACTTGCCCAGAATGAGCCAGCTAGTAAGTGTCAGAGGCTGGATTTGAACGTAGGTCTTCCTGACTCCAGACCTGGTGCTCTAGCCACTATGCCCCTCATTGCTGGACTATTATGACAGGCTACCAATTGTACCCTCAGCTTCCAGCTTCTCTACCTCTTCATTCCATTTGACAAATAGCTGCTAAAAATAATCTTCCTAAAATCGAGACCTGTGCATATAGTATGATGGAAAGAGCAATAGGTTTGGAAGTAAAGGACCTATGTCCACATGCACACATACATACACACACACACACACACACACACACACACAGAGTAGATACATAAACCACTTCGCTCTCTGCATTTTTGCTCTCAGTGAGGTTCACATCCACTCCCAAGGGAAGCGGAATGAGATGAGTGTCTTTAAAATTCCACACCAAATTCTGGCATTCATTTTTTGGCTCCTGATCCTGGCTACGTCTAATGCATCTCATTTCAGCGCAGTGCTGCCTTTTAACTTTGAATCATGGATCCACATCTCAATGCAACTTTTAAAATTGAAAGTGAGATATTCCCTTTCTCTTTGACGTGGTCCAGACAGAGAATCATGATGGAAGCAGTCTGTGGCAGAGTTAGCTGAGGAGCGGGGATGAGTAATGACAAAGCACCCTGCCCCTATCTGTCTCACTCAGTGAAGGATTTTTTGCATGTAATATTGTCAATTTAATTAATGGAAACTTTTCTTTCCAAGGTCACTGTACCTTCCTAGTTGCCAAATCCAATGGTGATTTCCCAGTTCTTATCATTCTTTACCATTACACATCATTGGACTCCATTGATAAAGCTCTTCTGAGAAACTCTCCTCTCTTGCTTCTATGATGCAGAACTCCTCAGGGGCTCCCAATACTTGTCTCTTTCTTTTCTACTGGCTCCCCTTTTTCCTCCTGCTCCTGAAATGTTGGCAGCTTCCAACTTTCCATTAAAAAAAAAAAAAACTCTGTAATACCCTTGGACTTGATGCAACTGGTACAATGTCATCTGTGAACAATAGTACCTGGAGGACCTCACCATCCACAGGGAACACCTCTTCCATTTGGATGCTGCATATGCATGACTGCTGAGACATCTCCCTATGGGAGCATTTCTGTATACTTGTATAGAGAGGTGTATTTCTATGTTGCATACTTGCTTGTCTATGCATACATGTGTTGTCACTTGTTTACAATACATTGTAAGCCCTGTGAGGGCAGAGACTATTCTGTTTTGGTCTTTGTAACCCCAACACCCAGCTCAGGTCTGGGCACATGGTAAGTGCTTAATAAATGACTGCTGAGTGAATGAACGAATGAATGAAGTTTGTATGCCTGTCTAATTATGTGTGCATCAGGATCTAGTCCTGTGTGATTTGTCTATATGTGTATGTTTCTGTGTACATATGCTTGTCTGTATTTTTGTGTCTTTATATGTGAGGCATTGAAGTGTAGTGGTCAAAGTCCTAGGCTAGGTGTCAGAATTCCTAGAATCTAGTTCTGATTGAACGATTGGTTCACCAGAGTAGTCACTAACTCTCTCTATGCCTCAGCTTCTTCATCAGTCAAGTCAGGGGACTCCATGTGCCTTCCTTCTCTCCCCTTCAAAGCATCCTCCCAGAACCCTCCTAAAGGAGGCAGATGCAGCATGCCTGGATGCTCTCATCACTTCCCATGCCTGCCCCCTCAGCACCTATGGTGTTATGCAAGCCTTTACTTAGTACCTATTGGGAAGGAGATGAAAGAGGTCAGGGCACATGACCTCTGTCCTCCAGGAGCTACTATCCAGGTGAGAGAGAGATCCCAGTCCAACATGTCAGAATAAAAAGCCTTTCTATGGAATCCTGGCCAGTGTGTGCACACAGTGGATATCCATCCACTGCCAGGAGATTTCCAGTGGTAAAAGATAGATCAGTACCTTCCAAAGTAGCCCATGTCACTTTGGATAAGCTCTCATTGTTGATGAAGATAGTTCTTCTTCATTGGTGGAGTGGGAAAGGTGAAGAGAGCCAGAATAGGGCCCCCTGCTGCTCCCACCCACCGCTGCTGGCCCTGTCTTCTCCAGCCAAACAGAATTGAGTTATAGCAGTCAGATTTGAACATCAATAAAAGACAACGGCCCCAAAGTCTTTCCCAGGCAGTGTGTGATAAAGGCCAGATGAGTGGGACTGAATGCAATTGCTGGGTATCCAGTAGAGAGAGAAATTCCTCCAGCTCTAGGAGTTGTCAGAAGATCCTCCCTGGAAGAATTTCTGTATTTTTCTACCCCAAGGCAAACCACCTCCTCCATGCTGGCTACCTTGATTGCTCTTACCCTAGGTGTAAATGAGTTTTCCTGCTCAGACCTGGCTAGCCCCTATTTTTAGTTTCTTTCCTATCCACTTATATTAAATAAATGGGTTAAAATAGTGAAAGCATGGAAATAGAAATCAAGCCACAGGTTTGAATCTTGACTCTGAAGCTCACCAGCTCTATGACCTTGGGCAAATCACATCACCTCTCAAAACTTCTGTCTCCTCTTCTGTGAAATTATTATTAATGATAACAATAGTAATATTATGTTTTACACATATTATATGTCTTGATCCTCGGAATAAACTTGCAAGATAGATGCTATTATTATCCGCATTTCATTCCCAGATGAGGAAATTGAGACTGAAAAAAGTAACTTGTCCAAGGTCACAGAGCTGAGTAAGTGTCTCAGATGGAATTTGAACTCAAGTTTTCCTACTCCACGTCCAGCACTCTACAGACTGTGCAGCCCAGTTGCCCCCCAAATTTAATAATAGTTATACTACCTATGTCATAGGACTACATAAATATGAGTTATTATTACTATTTTGCATTATACTATAATGAAAAATATACATTTGTATATGTTTTGGATTCTCTTCACTAGATCATAAGGTCCTTGAGGACAAGTACCTTATATTACTGATTATTGTATGCCCTCCCAGCCCCTGCACAACAAAACTCAAATCTATGTTCTTATTGAATTGGATATTCCCTGCAATAGTGCGTATTGGCATATAAGTCTGTGTGTATGTATGTATGCATGTATGTATGTATACCCATTCTGTGAAACTCTTCCCCACATCCTCCCATTAGTTCACCACAGAGGGATCCATCCAATATACCAGAAGCTTTCCTTATTTTCTATGGGCAACATCAAGGTCACAGTGCAACCCTTTGACTGTCCACCTGTCATCCCTTACCCTCTCCTTGAGACCAACCCATTTCCTTTCTCTATAATACATTACCCCGATGCTCTTCTTAACTCTTCTTCTTCAAAGTTCCTCATTGGTCATGTGTTTCAATCTGTCTGTGAGTACAAGGCACCTCTTCATTATCTTCTGGGATGATAGCCATTTTCCATTCTTCAAAGACTGTTGACCTTACACCATTGGTAGCATACTGGACTTTTAAACATTGGGATATTACTTACAGGAGAATTCTGAGGCCACTGAAGAAATTTTACAATTACCTGAAAATAATCCAGTCTGTTCTTCTACTGTGTAATTCTAGACCCAGTTCAAAGTACATTAGTATGTATGTGCCCAGTAAACATACTGATAAACAACCTATAGAGGTTGTCCATCCAATTGCATAGCAAACTCTTGGCAATATTTTCATCCACTTGTTGATTCTTTTTCCTTTGTGGATGGATGCTCAAGGCCAAGTCTTTTGAGTGGTTATGGATCTTCCCCCAGAAGATTGTGCATTATGCCAGAACTTTATTAAATCAGCATAACTACACATAGTACCATCTAGAGAAACTTACCATTCATGGGGAATTCTTCAACTCAGATACCGTGCTGGAGCTCCTCCATCACTTCAATGAAATCTATTTTATACTTCACTTCACATTTATCCTCAGAAGGTTGTTTAACAAAGTTATCACCAGGGATATGTTGGAGCCAGCTCACGTTGTTAAATTTTCAGTGTTGAACATTTGCACCTCAGAAAGCAGCAAATGTTACAAATCACAACTTGATTGATTGTATTGTTGATTGTCTAGACTTTAAAAAGTGATAGAGAAAATGTTAATAATTTAGATTAAGCTTAAAAATTCATCATGGATACATTTTTTTTCCAGAAAGTCAGTTGTAAAACATTTCCCAGCACAAAATATCTGTTATATTTTTCAAAGAACTTCAGATTATTTTGATTTATGGGTAGGAGATAGGGCAGCTAGGTGACACAGTGGATAGAGTGCCAGGTCTGGAGTCAGGAAGATTCATCTTCCTAAGTTCAAATCTGGCCTCAGGTACTTACTAGCTGTGTGACCCTGGGTAAGTCACTTAATCCTATTTGCCTCAATTTCTTCATCTGTAAAATGAGCTAGAGAAGAAAATGGCAAATCACTCCAGTATCTTTACCAAAAAAATCCCAAATGGGTTCACGAAAAGTCAGACACAACTGAACAACAACAACATGGACAGGGGATAATTTGTTGGAAAAGAGTCTTTAAAGTAGTATTTTGCTCTACTAAATAAAATGGCTTTTTTAAAAAAAATTATTTAATACACCATGAGCTTATACTTTCTACATCTTTCAGTCTGTTATATAATAGAGAAAACATGGTATACTACAAAACATAGCTTGCAAAGCCTGCAAAGGAAGAAAGGAAGGAAAGAAGAAAAGGATGGAAGGAGAGAGGGAGGAAGGAAAGAAGGGAGGAGAGAAGGAAGGAAGGGAGGAAAGAAGGAAGGAAGGAAGGAGGAAGGAAGGAAGGAAGGAAGGAAAGAAGGAAGGAAGGAGGAAGGAAGGAAGGAAGGCAGGAAACAATTATTTGTTAAGCACCAGTTACTATGTATCGAGCATTCTGCTAAGCACTTTACAGTATTATCTCATTTGATCTTCATAACAACCCTGAGAGGTAAGTGCTATCATTACCCTCATTTCACAACTGAGGAAACTGAAGCAGAGAGATGAAGTGACTTGCCCAGGGTCACACAGCTGGTAAGTGTTTGAGGTCAGATTTGAACTCAGATCTTTCTGATTCCAGGCCTAGTGCTCTATCCATTGAGCCATCTATTACCTCTACAGACACTATGAAATCACAGATTCAGACAAAATGAAGATACAAAGAATTATGCTAAGTATTACTGATACAAAGACAAAAATAAAACAAAAATAAATTTCCTTCCCTCAAGAACCCTACATTCTACTATGGTAGGGGTTCTCTTTTTGTGTGTCCTGGACCCCTTTACCAGTGTCTGGTGAAGGCTATGGAGTCCTTCTCAGAATAAGGTTTTTAAATCATTGAATAAAATGCTGAATTTCAATTAGAAGATACAAAAATGTAATTTTTTGCCATCCATGTTCACAGACTCTAGGTGAAGGACTCTGAATTGTGGGAGTACACCAGGGACACAGCTAAGTATATGCAAGTTACACTTACAAAGTTCTAATACAAAGTAATTTCAGGAGGGAGAGATGAAACAAATGGAAAACCAGGAAAGCCCTCTTGTAAGAAGGAAGTGATAATTGAATGATACTTCAAAAAAAACCCAAGGATTCTAAGAGGCAGAGGCAAGGAGAGAGTGCGGTCCAAAGATGAGGAAGCAGCCCGTACAAACAAATGCACAAAGGCAGGAGAGGGTATGTTGTGTGTGATAAACAAGAAGTAGGCCATACACACCTGCAAACAATACCATCACAAACATACATCCCTTTCTTGTTCTTATTCCTTTCCTGACTCAAATGGGACCTTGAGACATGTGGAGACAAGATGAGATGTCAAAGACCAACTCTACAGAAGGGCACTGGAAAAGACTCAGAGCACTGCAGCCCAAAGTGTCAGCATTTCCATTTTGGCATTTATAAGACACATTTATGGCACACATACACACACATACACATGCACACAAAAGCCACCTCTGACTGAATTAAACACCTGTGAGAGTTTCTTGCTGTATTTCAATTACCTCTGTTTAAAGTCATTTGCACAGAATGGAACAGAAAGCCTATAAAAATCCTTGTGTATCTTGCCAGGTATTTAATGCATCTTTAACTAACAGTAAAACTCATATTGCATAGCCTACATTACAATTCTGTAATTGATTTGTCTCCAGTTAGCAGCTTTTTCATTCCACAGGGTACAGGAGAGGGGGAAGGGTGAGGATGGAGTCTGTCTCCCATAGTTTGATATGGGAAGATCTTGATATCCAGTGCCTGGAACTCAGTGGGTGCTTAATGAATTCTGGTTAATTGATGGTTGATTGATCCTTTGTTTCTCATATATCCAACTGTTTCTAGTCTCAATGGTACTGTGATGTGAATGAGTTTACGATGAAGTTCAGACCTAATCCTTCAACCATGGTCTGTCTATCGAGCAGCATAACTGGCAGAAGCTCAGGTATAGCAATATGGCCATTGTGGACCGAGACAGAGCCCAACTAAGGTGCTTGTTTGAGTGTTCATATGTAGAGCATGTAGACTTAGGAGGATTCACTGAAGGGATAGGCATTATTCAGCCCACAGGAGACAAGACTCATGATGGTTATGATGGCTGTAGCAGGGGTGTGCTGGAGCCAACTTGAGCAAGCTCTATGATCCAAGGAGGAAGGAAGGAAGGAAGGAAGGAAGGAAGGAAGGAAGGAAGGAAGG
>NW_020954713.1:5407737-5408113 GCF_900497805.2 Vombatus ursinus | reverse complement strand
AAGGAAGGAAGGAAGGAAGGAAGGAAGGAAGGAAGGAAGGAAGGAAGACAAGATGGAAAAGAAAAAAGAAGGAAGAGAAGAAAAGAAAAGAAGGAAGAGAAGGAAAGAAAAGAAGAAAGACAAAGAAAGAAGGAAGTAAAAAGGAAGAAAAGAAAGAAGGAAGGAAAGGAATATGGAAAAGAAAAAAGAAAGAAGAGAAGGAAGGAAAAGAAGAAAGAGAAAGAAAGAAGGAAGGAAGAAGGAAGGAAAGAAGGAAGGAAAAGAAAAAAAGGAAGAGAAGGAAAGAAAAAAGAAAGAAGGAAAAGAAGAAAGAGAAAGAAGGAAGGAAAGAAGGAAGGAAGGAAGGAAGGAAGGAAGGAAGGAAGGAAGGAAGGAA
>NW_020954713.1:5365620-5407727 GCF_900497805.2 Vombatus ursinus | reverse complement strand
AGGAAGGAAGGAAGGAAGGAAGGAAGGAAGGAAGGAAGGAAGGAAGGGGCTTTTATGAAGTACTTACTTACTGTGTGAGATGCCCAATAGTAAGCACTGGGGATTCAAACAGAAAAGCAGGACAACCCCTGTTCTCAAGGACCTTACATTCTAACTGGGGGGAGACAACACGTAAAAGAGGCTTGAAATGAAGTCGTATTATCAGGCCCACAATTCTGAGGGTGTGGAGGCAGAACACATAGTAATGTGCCTGCTTTAATTCCCCTGATAAGACCATGTCTTTTTCTGATGTGGAACCACTTGACAGTGATGTCTTTGATCCTTTTTGAGGATGAATAACAGCTGGACAGCGTCAAGGACACCGATGGCTAGAGCATTCTCTTCCACACCGTTAAGAGCTGCGGCTTCTATGGGAAGTGGGGACTACTAGGTGTCATCAGCAAAAGGAAAAATAGCTATCCATGCTCTTGTTCAAGTCGCTGGTAAAAAGAAAAAATCTTAAATAGCATAGGACCACACAAGATCCCTGGAAGGCTTTTGCAAACAAAATTCTAGAGGGCTCCATCCAAGTGGATCCAGACACTCGATACTCGATCAGTTCCAAATTCACCTCATGGTACCATTTTAGCATTATAGCAAAGCATTAGAAACAAATAGATGTCTGCTGATTTGAAAATAAGTAAATAAATTGTGTTACATGAATGTAGTGGAATATGCCTGAACTGTAAGAAAATATGAAAATAAAGAATTCAGAGAAGCCTGGGAAGACATATATGAACTGATGCAGAGTAAAGTAAGCAAACCAGGAAACCAATATGCACAATAATAATAGTAGCTAGTATTTAAATAGCACCTACCACATGCCTGGCAATGTGCTAAACACTTTACAATTATTATGTCATTTAATCCATACAACAACCCTGGAAGGTAGGTGCTCTTATTATCCCCATTTTATAGATAAGGAAACTGAGGCAAACAGAGTTTAAGTGACTTGCCCAGGGTCACACAGCTAGTACATGTCTAAGGCTGGATTTTAACTTAGGTCTTCCTTACTCCATGCTTGGTACTCTATCCATTGCAACCATATAGCTGCCCCAATGACTTTATCAGTGTAAATGGAAATATCATCATCCTCACCATCAACAACCACCACCACTACCCTGAATGCTGTGCTATGATGACCAAGTTTATCCCATAAGAAGAGATAAGAAAATGCATTTCCTTCCCTTCTTTGGAAAGGTCCCTACCCTATGGGTAGGGAACGTTGTATATACTGTCAGACTCAGTGAATGTGATGGTTAGTTTCGCTTACCTGCTTTTTTCTCCTTTTTTTCATTCTTTCTTAGAGGGAATAGCACACTGGGGGAGGAGAAGGAAGAGGGATAGCATAGTCAAAAATGAAGGTGATATAAAAAAATAAGATATTGATAAAATTTTTAAATTAAAAAATTTATTCTAGAATTGCATCAGGATTCAAAGTCTAGCTTCCTGGTCTCTAGTCTGCAGACTTACTTCTTTTCCCAATTTTGTTTTTTTTTTAATTACATGTAAAAACAATTTTAAACATTCTTTTTTTATTATTTTGAGTTCAGAATTCTCTTGTTCTCTCTCCTTTCCCCTCCCTGATATGGCAAGCAATTTCATCATGTGCAGTCATGCAAAACCTATTTCCATATTAATCATGTGTCTTTTCCCTATTTTGAAAATCAGGACATTTGCCCTTCCCCTATCCTATAGCATTTTGCTTTTGTTTTCTGAAGTTTTTAAAGGAATGCAGATGATGGCTCACCAATCCTATCTGCCAATTCTTTCAGGATCCTGAAATGCAATCCATCCAAGCCTGGAGATCTGAACTTATCCTGGGCAGCGAGGTGTTCCCTATCTCCCTACTCATTTTGGTATCAACTCTCCATTAGCCATTTGTCCTTTCCAGTCTAAAAGTCACTATCTTTGGCAGAGAAAACAGAGACAAAATGAGAAGGGAGCACCTCTGCCTTTTGCTTGTCATTAATCATCACAGCATGCACCATGAGCAGCTATCCAATCCTGTCTTTATTCTCCTCTCTACCCTAATACTGTATGGCTTTAAGAAAAAAGGAAAGAAAAAAAAACCCTGTGGTTATCCTGAATTTTCCTCACCAGCCACAGCCCATTATGAATTCAGCTCTCCCAGCATTCACTATTGTTAAAGGACTTTCCCATAGTTTTGCATTCATTCAGTTACCCACCCTTGCTTCTATCTTCTGTAAAATAGCATAATATTAATAATTGTCATTGTTCAGTCATGTTCAACTCTTCATGACCCCATGGACCATAGCACACCAATACTGTCCATGAGGATATTTTTTTTTGGTTAGGCAATGGGGTTAAGTGACTTGTCCAGGGTCACACAGTTAAAGTGTCAAGTCTCTGAGACTGGATTTGAACTCAAGTCCTCCTGACTCATAGGCTGGTGCTCTATCCACTGACACACCTAGCCAGCCCCTTATTTTATTTTTTTTTTTATGAGGTTTTCTTGGCAAAGATATTGGAGTGGTTTGCCATTTCCGTCTCTATGGGATTATGGCAAACAGACATTAAGTGACTTGTCCAGGGTCACATAGCTGGTAGGTGCCCGAGATCAGATTTGAACTCAGATCTTACTGACTCCAGTGCTCTATCCACTGAGCTATTTAGTTGCTTCTGATATTGATAATAGCCAACATCAAAAGACACTTTAAGGTTTCCAATGTGTTTCACATAGATTATCTCATTTGATCCTCCCCAGAACCTTGAAATATAGGTGCTATTATTCCTCCAATTTACAATGGAGGTATTATGGAGGGAGACATTTATTTTACTATCCCTATTTTACAAATGAAGAAACTGAGGCTGAGTGCTTAAGTGCCTTGCCCAGAATTACACAGCTAGGAAATATCTGAGGCTGTAGTTGAACACACCTTCCTGATTCCAAGTAAAGGTTCTATCCAAGTGGGTAGAATGTTGGACCTACAGTTCAGGAACACATAGGCTTGAATCTTTTCCGCAATCTCCAGGCACTTAGTATGTGACCCTGGATAAGTCACTGCGCCTCAATTTCCTTATCTGACAAATGAAGGTGAGAGTA
The DNA here is from genome assembly GCF_900497805.2 of Vombatus ursinus. Classification (NCBI taxonomy): domain Eukaryota; kingdom Metazoa; phylum Chordata; class Mammalia; order Diprotodontia; family Vombatidae; genus Vombatus; species Vombatus ursinus. Next base: position 5,404,621 of record NW_020954713.1, on the reverse strand, counting down.
ATATTGTTTCTCTTATAGGGTTGTAAAAATCAAACGAGATGTTTAATCTCTTTGTAAACCTTAAAACATTCTCTAAATATGAGCTATTACTATTATTTTAGGGGAGAGGGATTATGCTTCCTATTTAATATAGGGAATTCCTACATGATAAAATTCTCTCTATCAATGAAGTATTTTCTGTGCAACTTACAGTCCTTCAGTCTTGAACAGTAGCCTAAAGCACAGAGAGGTTGGATAACTTGACTAAACTCACACAGCCAGCATGCATCAGAGGCATTCAGGTCTTCTTGGTTCTACTGTGAGCATTTATATTATATTATGATTATAACTTATGTATTATATTAATAAATATAATAAAATAGGATTATAATAAAATTTTTCCTCATCACACTGTCACCTCCCCTTCCCTCAGTTTTTCTCTTTTCTACCCTACTGCCCTGAATTCTGAACACCCCAAGCCATATGGACACCCAGACCTCCCTCCTTCCACAATGACACCCTCAGGTTTCTTCTCTTCTGACTCCAAATCCAGCAATGGATGATCTTGGCTCACCCTAATGGCAGCAGTGGCCCCTCTGTGAGAAGTACAGTGGGGCTCACCTAGAATCTTTTTCTCTGCCTCTGTGTTAGTGTTCATTACCGTCGGTCCCACCAGCAATTGCTATGGTTCCTCACCTCTGGGACAATTTATTAGCTTATACAATTGCTTACTGACGTTTGGAAAGACGCTGATTACCAAGCAGGTGTGCACAGGCTGGATTTCTTCTCTTTCACTGAGACTGGTTGCAAAAACACTCACTCATCGCATTATGGGGGTAATTCAACGTGCCAATTACCTGAGAAAATTTAGCTTCCTCTCTCCTGAAACAACTTTGCTTGTTAGCGAGAGTTTGGAAGAGAGATGAGGCTGGCATTAGCAAAATGGGAAGCTGACATTAGAGAAACAGGAGACTGCAACCTGAAAAGCAGCAGGCTCTTGTGGGTGCCAGAGAGAAGCAAAGAAGGCTCTGCTGATGCGAAAAAAGCCACCTTAGCTCAAGTTGTTTGACAGGCAGAACTCTTCCCAGTTTCATTTCCCTAAATGAGTCTTTAAAAGGGTAAAGGTGATTGGATGGCATGACAATAACCAAATCCTATCTCTCCTTCAAGGTCCTGTTCAAGGTCACCTCTTCCAGGAAGCCTCCCGTCCACCCACACCCAGCTACTCCTACTTTCACTGATCTCCCTCCATGGATCTCCTGCAGGGCTTGCCCTGCCCTTCATGGCAATGTGGTGAAGAGTTCAATTAGGCAGTAGGTTCATGGGATCACAGATTGAGAGTTAGGAGGGACCTCAAAGGATATCTAGTCTGACCCATTCCATTTACAGGAGAGGAAACTGGAATCTAGAGAGGTCCCACAGGCAGACAAGAGCCAGATTCAGACCCAAGACTTCTAACTCCAAACCCAAGGCGCTTTGCAATACACTATGACTGTATATAATTCTATTCTAAAGTAGATTTAAATACTTCCCCAACCATCACGTAAGTCATAGAGATGGGCACAAAATAGGGGCTCAATAATTATATGGATTTTATTATTATTACTACAAGGTTTTTCCCCCTCCTCTCCTTTCATCTAAATAGTTTAGTGAAGAGGTATCTAACTCATATAAAAATGGGAAACATTAATCCATACATAAGGATCCCTGCTGAGCTAATATTGACTTAGTTTTAAAATGTAATATTAGCTATGTTTTATTATACTTTATTTTATTAAATATTTCCCAATTACATTTTCATCTGGTAGATAGTGTGTTTGACACCAATGATGTAATAGATAGAGCCCTTATAGTCAAGAAGACCTTAGTTCCAATGCTGTTTCAGTTGGTCAGTCAATAAGCATTTAAGTGCCCACTATGTGCCAGACACTATATCAAGTGGTGGGGATACAAAAGCAAAAGAATAGCCTCTGTTCTCAAGAATAGCTTCAACTCTCTTCCAAACTCTCAAGTTCATTCTAGCTGGGGAGGCAATACACAAAGAGCTAAGTACAAACAAGATATAGACAGAATAAGTACAAGGCATAGGAGGAATGGCCTCAACATCAATTCATCTGAAAAAGATGTTGGGGTCTTAGTGTACCACAAGCTCAAAATGAGCCCTCACAGGTATAAGGTAAGCTTTTTATTCTTCCCTAATTAACTCCTTATCAAATGCCTCACTTTCTTTTCTCTCCTCAAATCACCTATACCTCTCATTCCCTGTTCTCTCTCAGCAGATTTTATCTCATACTTGACAATAATAATAATAACTAATAACTAAAATTTATATAGCACCTACTATGTTCCAGGCACTATGATAAGCACTTTACAAATATTATCTCATTTGACAAAGAAAAGTAAAGCTATCCATTAGGGGTTCCCTCTTCTTCCTACTTCTATGCCTCAAATTCTTTCAACATCATCCCCAACTTTATCTTTTGCTCAAGTTTAAGAGAGTTAATAGTCCTTATCAAGACCAATCTCTCAGTGTAAATCTTAATCCCATTATTCAATTCTCCTCTGTTTGTCCTTTCTAATATCTTTTCTTTTTTATAACCTTCAATGTTCCCTCCCTATCATCTAGTTTAGGAGTGGAGAATGGCCTCTAGGCCACATGTGGCCCTATAAGTCCTCAAGTGAGGCCTTTTGACTGACTCCAAACTTCACAGAGCAAATTTCCTTAATTAAAGAATTTATCCTATAAAACTTGAACTCGATCAAAAGGCCACACCCAAGGACCTAGAAGTTCATATATGCGTTCAAGGCTGTAGGTTCCCCATCCCTGAACTAGTTCCACGTAAACCAAAATAAATCCCTGATAAGTGGTCCTCCAGCCTTTGTTTGAAGACTTCTTGTAAGGAAGAATCTACTCTCTACTGAGGCAATCTTTTCTACTTTGGGACAATTCCAATTGGTAGGAAGTTGTTTCTTCTATCAAACCTAAATTTGCCTGTGTTTTATTATATTTTATTAAATATCTTCCAATTACATTTTAATCTGGTAGATAGTGTGTTTGAAACCGGTGGTGTAATGGATACAGCACTTGGAGTCAAGAAGACCTTAGTTCCAATCCTGTTTCAGCTGGTCAGCCAATAAGCATTTATTAAGTGCCTACTGTGTGCCAGACACTATACTGAGTGGTGGGGATGCAAAAGCAAAAGAATAACCTTTGTTCTCAAGGAGTTCATTCTACCAGGGGAGGCAAAACACAAAGAGCTATGTACGAACAAGATATAGACAGAATAAGTGCAAGGCATAGGAGGAATGGCCTCAACATCAATTCATCTGAAAAAGATGTTGGGATCTTAGTGTACTATAAGCTCAAAATGAGCTTTCTAAATTGCCTCTTTGTAAATTCCAAGAATTATACCTTGTTCTCCACTTTGGGACCAAGTAGAACAAATCTACTCCTTTTTAATATCTTTGAGGGCTTCAAATCAGCTAAGATGTTTCCCCTAAGACATCTTTTCTCCAGGCTAAACATGCCCCATCTCTTCAATCAGTCTTCCTATAGCATGAACTTAAGGCCCATTACCTTCCTTGGGAAGGGTCCTTTGAACTGTCTACCACTTATTATCATTATTCTTCCAAAACTGTAGTGCCCAGAAATACCCCAGATGTGGTCTGACCAAGATAGAGTATAACAAATCCACCACCTCCTTATTCCAGGAAGTTAGTCTCAATGCAGTCCAAGAATATACTAGCTTCTATGACTGCCACATCTATGGCTGACACAGTGAGCTTGCAATCCACTACTGTCTTATTTGATTCAGCTCAATGCTTTACCTTGTCAAGATCCCTTTGGATCTTGACTCTGTTATCCAGTGTGTTAGCTATCTCTCTGACCTTTACGTAATCTGCACATTCAGTGAGCATGACATCTATGTCTAAAGACATAAATCCGAGTCATTGATCTATAAAGCTTGGACCAGGTTGAGTAAATCAATCAAATCATCCCACTCCATTTTAAGGCAATATCTTAATGAGTTGAGAAGGTCTCAATCAATCAATCAATGACTTAGAGTGTTAAATGTCTTTGATCAACTAGAGTTACATTATACAGGAAGTGTGTTTGGGTTAGCTGAGAACAGTTGATCATTCACTAAATGATGCTAACCAAACCAATCTGGGCTCAAGAGATTTGAGGAAGTGTAAAAGAAAGACCATTCCAGCTAAACCTCTGAGAAGAAATCTACTGTGGGGAAAAGTAGGATTCTAGTCTTATTCTCAGTTTCAGTCTCCTCATCACCCTTGACCAGAAGAGAGTCTCATGAACCTTGGGGGTCTAGATCCTTTTCCATCTTCCCATTACTGTCCTGGCATGTCCTTGTATGAGCTGACAGCTCTGTCTACATGGGAAGCCAAGGACAGACTGTTCCCACATTTAAGGCTCTACAAAGAGTCAGGAAGAATACACTATGTAAGGAGAACATCCTAAGAATGCCACAAAAAAGGACTTCCAGTAACTGTTAACTCTTTGTCATATGTGTTCTTTAAACTAGTGCTCTTTTTTTTTTTAAATGCTGTACTAATGTGAGAGTATATCAAAGATCTGAGGGTGGAGGGAGAGGTGTTTTATGTGAATTGTTCTTACTATAAAATCTTGGTAAATATCCTTTCTAAAAAAAAAATAAATAAATAACCGAGTGTGGCTGACTAAGTAATGTCAGCGATGGTCAATGAGTGGAAAGGACATAGGTAGGGGCTTATGAGCTATATAACTAGAAATACAACACCACCAAAGCCTCGGAGATTCTCCTAGAGCCCTAAGGGGACATCATGGCCATGCTGTGGGGGACTCAACTCATAACTACAAGTGAGAATTGGAATAGTCTCCTCAGAGCCTTGCCACAGATTAAAATGTTTAACAGTGCAAAGCCAAGCACCCTGAGGCATGCCATCATAGACTCTTCTTAGTTATCATGAAATGATTACTGACTATTTTTTGAGGATAGTCATTCAACCACTTCCAAATCTATTTAATTGTGCTCTCATCTAGCCTTTATCTCACCATCTTTCCCACAAGAAAACATGAGATATTTTATCAAACATTTTCCTAAAATCCAGGTAAACAATATCTATAGCAAGTGTTCTTAATCTTTTTTTGTCCTGAACCCCTTTTGGCACTCTGGTAAAATCTATAGACCCCTTTTTAGAACCATGCTTTTAAATATATTTTAAAAATACATATGAATGCAACATAAACCTATTCAATTGAAATACAGTTACAAAAATATTTTAAGGGGCAGCTAGTAGCACAGTGAATAGAGCAACGGCCCTGGAGTCAGGAGGACCTGAGTTCAAATCCAACCTCAGACACTTGACACTTACTAGCTATGTGACCCTGGGCAAGTCACTTAACCCCATTGCCTACCAAAAAAAATTTTTAAAACACAAGTTCACAGATCCTTAGTTAAGAACCCATGATCTCCAGCATTCCCCTGATTTGTCAGTTTAGTGGGGAAAGGGATTGTAGCTGTGATCTCATTGATATAGTAAACTTCCAGATGAGGAAATTCCCTCTGTCAATGCAGATTAGCACCTACTCTAGAACTTATGATGGAGAATTAGAGACTTGCCTAGAGCATGGAGAGGTTAGATGACTTGCTCAGAGTATGTGTCAGGGGCAGGAATTGATTGCAGGTCTTCTTGGCTTTGAGGCCTGCTCCCCATCTCTTACACCACGCTGCCTCTCACAATAGTTAAGGAATCCTTTCAAATGAGGACATGAGGTGAGTCTGACATGAGCTGTTCTTGTTTAAGCCATGTTGGCCCTTTGTGATCATTGATTTCTTTCCTGTGTGTTCATCAACCATCTCTTTTATGAACCATCCTAGAATTTAGCCAGGAATCAATATCAAGTTGATTGGCTTAGAGTTTTCAGATGCCATGTTCTTCCTTGTTGTGAAAGTCGAGACATTTCCCCTCTCCAATACTGTAGTACCTCTCCTATTCTCCACAGCCTTTCAAATATCACTTCAGTGGCTTATTCACTAGTCACATCTGCCAATTCTTTCTGTACCCAAGGATGTAGTTTGTCAGGACCAGGTGATCATTCTCCTTGGAACAGAAAGCAAGAAAAAATTGGAATCAAATGTCTCTGCCTTCTCGGGGATATCACTTTTCATCATCCCATCTACCCTGAGCATCAATCCCATCTCTTCTTTGATCCTCTTTCCCCCAACAGAGTTTTTTAAATGTCCTTTTTTGATGAAGGAGACATAAGTACATTTGTATGCAGTAGGGAGGCAGCAAGGTGGCAGACATTGAAAGTAATTGATAGAGTCTGGATAACATAGGGGGCAGTCTGCCAAAGGAGGCTAGATAGAATGGGATCACTTGAGCAGGTAGAGGGGTTAGCATTGGTAAGGAATAGAGCCATTCCATCATGTGAGACAGGGGTGAAAGAAGAGAGAGTAACAGAAGGCAACTGGGTGATAGGAGATGAGAAAGAGGGTAGAGAAAGGGGGAGCTCACAGCAAATGGCCTCAATCTTTTCAGTAGAATATGAGGCAAGGTTTTCAGCTGAGAGAGTGGAGGGAGAGAGGTATTAGTCATGAGAAACTTGAAAAAAGATGAAAATATTTGAAAGAGCTACTGAAGAGAGTGGGAGAGTGAGGTGATAAGGGAAGTAAAGTAGGTTTGCTTGGCAGCAGTGAGGGACCAGTTTAGGTTGTATAACATCAATTTGTTGTGAACCCAACAAAGGGCAGCTAGATGGCACAGTGGATGGAGTGTAAGACCTGAAGTCAAGAAGACTCATCTTCCTGAGTTCAAATCTGTTCTCAGACACTTACTAGCTGTGTGACCCTGGGCAGGTGACTTAACTCTGCCTCAGTTTCTCATTTGTTAAATGAACTTAGAAGGAAATAGCAAACCATTGCAGTATCTTTGCTAAGAAAAACCCAAATGGGGTCACAAAAGAGTCAGACATGACTAATACTGAACAACAACAACAACAAAAATGACCTATCTTGGAGGCAGACCCAAAATGATGGAGTAGAGACAAGAACTCACCTGAACTATCCCAAATTTCCCTCCAAACAATTTTAAAATAACACCTCAAGTCAAATTCAGGAGCATCAGAGCCAACAAAAGATCAGGTAAAACAATTTTCTGGCCCAACATAACTTAGGAGTCTGGCAGGAAAGGTCTGTCCCTCCAGGGAAATGGTTGGTCTCAGAGTGCAGTGCCCATCATAGCAATGCCAGCAGCAGGCCTTAAAGCTTCAACATTAGCAGCAGCTTAGGAGGTCTCAGACCACAGATGGTAAAGGGGTGTGACAACTGGTCAAAAAGAGATTCCAGGGGACCCTTTGCAGATGCTGGGCTCAGGACCCTGATGCATTGCCCAGACACAGTTCTGGGTTCACACTTCAGGGTCACAGTTCAAGGGTCAGAGGGGAGCACAAGCACTTGTGACTACAGGGGAAGAAGGTCCCTTCTGGATAAAGACCAGAGCACAGGCCAGGACAGCAGTGACCACCTTAGAAGCACCAAAAACTTACAGACCCCAGAACTACTTCTGAAAGGAGCAACATGAAAAAACTGAATCTTGGGACAATGTCCCCTCCACCCCAGGAGAAGAACCCAACTTTAACATAAAGTTAAAGGACAAGAAATATACTGGAAAAATGAGAAAAAAAAAGAACCTGACCATAATAAGTTACTATGGTGACAAGAACAATCAAACACAAACTCAGAAGAAGAAAATTATGTCAAAATAACTGCAAGAAAAGCCTCAAAGGGAAAAAAATGTGAATTGAACACAAGCCCAACAAGAATTCATGGAAGAGCTCAAAAAAGATTTTTAAAAATCAAATAAGAGAGGTAGAGGAAAAAATGGGAAAGAAATGAAAGTAATGCAAGAAAATTATTAAAAGAGAATCAACAACTTGGCAAAAGAGATATAAAAAAGAAAATAACACCTTAAAAAACAGAATTGGCCAAGTGGTAAAAGAGATGCAAAAGCTCACTGTGGAAAATAATTCCTTAAAAACCAGAATTAAGCAAGTAGAAGCTAATGACTCCATGAGATATCAAGAAACAATAAAAAAGTTAAAAGAATGAAAAAAAAGAAAACATGAAATATCTCAACAGTTAAAACAACTGACCTCGAAAATAAGGTCAAGGAGAGATAACTTAAGAACTGTTAGACTATTATATGGACTGAAAGCCATGATCAAAATTATCAAAGAAAATTACCCTGATATCCTGGAACCAGAGGGTAAAATAGAAATTGAAAGAATATACCAATCATTTCCTGAAAGAGATCCCAAAATGAAAGGTCCCAGGAATATTACAACCAAATTCCAGAGCTCCCAGGTAAAGGAAAAAATATTGCAAGCAGCCAGAAATAACTTAAATATCATGGAGCCACAGTCAGGATAACACATGATTTAATAATTTCCACATTAAAAGATTAGAGGGCTTGGAATGATATTCCAGAAAGCAAAGGAGATGGGATTACAACCAAGAATCACCTACTGAGCCAAACTGAGTATAATCCTTCAGGGGGAAAATGGATATTTAATGAAATAGAAGACTTTCAAGCATTTCTGATGAATGGACCAGAACTGAATAGAAAATCTAGCTTTCAAATACCATATTCAAGAGAAACATAAAAAAGTAAAAATGTAGAAAAACAGAAATATTAAGTGCATCCTTTTCAGATTATATTGCAATAAAAATTACATTCAATAAAGGGCCATGGAAACAAAGATTAAAAATTCATTGGAAAATAAATAATCTAATACTAAAAAGAACAAATCATAGAAACAATAAATAATTTATTTTAAGGGAATGACAACTATGAGACAATATATCAAAATTTGTAGGATGTAGCCAAAGTGGTACTTAGGGGAAATTTTCTATTTCTAAGGATTTACATTAATAAAATAAAGAAAGAGCAAATCAATTAATTGAGCATGCAACTTTTAAAAACTAGAAAAAGAAGAAATTTAAAATCCCCAATTAAAACCAAATTGGAAATCCTCAAAATCAAAGGAGAGATTAATAAAATTTTTAAAAAAACCTTTGAACTAATAAATAAAACTGGGAGCTGGTTTTATTTTTTAAAAACACACTCAAAATAAATAAACCATTGTTTGATTTAAAAAAGAGAAAGAAAACCAAATTACCAGTATCAAAAATGAAGAGTGAATTCACCCTCAATAAAGATGAAATTAAAGCAATTATTAGAAACTATTTTGCTCAATTACATGACAACAAATCTAATAATCTAAGTGAAATGGATGAATATTTTTAAAAATTGCCCAGATTAACAGAAGAGGAAATAGAATATTGGAATAATCCTATCTTTTAAAAAAAGAAATTAAACAAACCTAAATGTGCTCCCTAAAAAAATCCCCAGGACCTGATGGATTCACAAGTGAATTCTACCAAATATTTAAAGAACAATTAATTTAAATACTATATCAACTACTAGGGAAAGAAGGAGTCCTGCAGATTCTTTTTTACAAGATAAATATGATGCTGATACCCAAACCAAGAAGAGAAAAAACAGAGAAAGAAAACTATAGGCCAACTTCCCTAATAAATATAGAGGCAAAAAAATTTAAATGAAATACTAGCAAGGAGATTAGAGTGATATATCACAAAGATCATACTTTATGACCAGGTAGGATTTATATGAGGAATGCAGGGCTGGTTCAATATTAGGAAAACTATCAGTATAATTGACTATATCAATAACAAAACCAACAGAAATCATACGATTATCTTAATAGATTCAGGAAAAGCCTTTGACAAAATATGGTATCCATTCCTATTAAAAACACTAGAGAGCATAGGAATAAATGGAGCTTATCTTAAAATGGTAAGTAATATTTATCTAAAACCATCAGCAAGCATGAAGACAAGCTAGAGGCCTTCCCAATACAATCAGAGGTGAAGCAAGGATGCCCATTATCACCTCTATTATTTCATATTGTACTAGAAATGTTAACTATAACAATAAAAGAAGAAAAAGAAATTAAAGGAAATAGAATAAGCAACAAGAAAACAAAATTATCACTCTTTGCAGATGATATCATGATATACTTATAGAATCCTAGAGGATCAAGTAAAAAACTACTTGAAATAATAAACAACTTTATCAAAGTTGCAGTATATAAAATAAACCCACATAAATTATCAGGATTTCTATATATTACTGACAAAGTTCAGCGGCAAGAGATAGAAAGAGAAATTCCATTTAAAATAACTATAGACAATATAAAATACTTGGGAGTCTACTTGCCAAGACAAATTCAGGAACTATATGAACACAACTATAAAACACTTTTCATATAAATAAAGTTAAATTTAAACAATTAGGAAAATATTAATTGCTCATGGGTAAGCCAAGCCAATACAAAAAAAGGACAATTCTACCTATATTAATCTATTTATTCAGTGCCATACCAATCAAACTAACCAAAAATTACTTTATGGAACTAGAAAAAATAATAACAAAATTCATTTGGAAGAACAAAAGCTCAAGGATATTAAGGGAATCCATGGGGAAAAAATATGAAAGGTGGTCTAGCCATATTAAATCTCAAACTGTATTATAAAGCAGTAATTATCAAAACAATCTGATACTGGCTAAGAAATAGAGTGGTGGACCAATGGGAATAGATCAGGTACAAATTACATTATAGTAAATGACCATAGTAATCTAGTATATGATAAACCCCTAAATCCAAGCTTTTGGAACAAAAACTCACTATTTGACAAAACCTGCTGGGAAAACTGGAAAACTGTATGGCAGAAACTAAGTATAGACCAACATCTCACACTGTATACAAAGATAAAGTCAAAATGGGCACATGATTTACACATAAAGGATGATACCATAAGCAAATTAAAAGAGTATGGAAAAGTTTATCTGTCAGATTTATGGAAAAGGGAAGAATTTAGGTCCAAAGAAGAAACAGAGAATTCCAAAATGTAAAACAGATTATATAAAATTTAAAAGTTTTGTACAAACAAAACCAATGCAACCAAAATTAAAAGGAAAGCAGAAAAATGGGGGGAAATTTTGCAAAAAATATCTTTGATAAAGGCCTCATTTCTCAAATGCATAGAGAAGTGAGTCAAATTTATAAAAATACAAGTCATTCCCCAGTTGATAAATTGTCAAAGGATATGAAGAGGCAGTTTTCAGGAGAAGAAATCAAAGCTATCTATAATCATATTAAAAAATGCTCTAAATCGCTATTGATTACAGAAATGCAAATTAAAACACTTCTAAGGTACTACCTTACACCAATCAGATCGGTTAATATGACAAAAAAGGAAAATGTTGGAGGGGATGTGAGAAAAATGGGACACTATTGCACTGTTGGTGAAGTTGTGAACTGATCCAACCATGCTGGAGAGCAATTTGGAACTATACCCAAAGGGCTATAAAACTGTGTGTACCCTTTGATCCAGCAATATCACTGCTAAGTTTATATCCCAAAGACATCCCAAAAAAGGGAAAGGGAACCTATTTATATAAAACTACTTATAGCAGCTCTTTTCGTAGTGGCTAAGAATTGGAAATCATAGGGATGATTGGGGAATTGCTAAACAATCGGTGGTATATGATTGCAATGGAATATTATTGTGTTACAAGAAGTGACAAGCAGGATGATTTCAGAAAAACCTGGAAAGACTTACATGAACTGATGCTTAGTGAAGTGAGCAGAACCAGGAGAACATTGTACACAGTAACAGCAATATTGTTCAATGAAGAACTGTGAATGACTTAGCTATTCTCAGCAATACAATAATCCAAGAGAATCCCAAAGTTCTAATGATGAAGTATACTATCCACCTCCAGTGAAAGAACTGATAATGATTGAATACAGACTGAAGCATGCCATTTTCACTTTCTTTCTTTCTTTTTTTCTTTTGAGTCTTCTTGTACAAAATGACTAGCATGAAAATGTTTTACATAGTTGCACATGTATGACCTATATCTAATTGCTTACTGTCTCAGGGAGTGGGAAGGAGGAGGGGGAAAAGGAGGGAGGGATAGAATTTGGAACTCAAAACTTAAAATAAAAATGTTTAAAATTGAAGAAAAATTTAAAGTTTTTATGTGTAATTAAGGAAAAAATGAGAGATTTTTAAAAATTGATCTGAAATTTTTTAATGTCCTTTGTCGTTTTTTACTTTTCTTGACAGCTTCAGTTCATTCTTGGCTTCACCACACCTGATATTCTCCTAGGACCATTCCATGCTTTTGTATTCATCCTGTTACATGTCTTTGCTCCCATCTTCTGTACATGCCTTTTTCTTTAATCTAAATTGGATTGTTAGTTCTCTAACATACACATAGATATCTCTCCTGACAACTCCAGTTTTTCTTCCTTATCAGAACTGTTTCCATTTTGTATAAATAATTTTATTTTTTCAGTGTTAACTGTCCTTCTAGACCAACTTCCTTATCCATGAGATCTTACTTCTCCTTTCTCTGACACTTACAAATCTGTTCTCCCAAGATCTAGGGTGGATGTCTGACTATGTCCAGGTTTCTTTCCTTTACCACAAATTCCAGAAGGAAACAGTCCCTTCCCCTCTAGGTTCTAATCATTCAAACCAACAATCAGTTTTTCCCTAGTGATGAAAAACAGATCCAGAATAGAAGTTTTGGTTTATCTACCTTTTGAAGTACAAAATTATCATTAAGGCAAATTTTGATAATGAGACAGAAAGACATATAAAGAGAGAGATAGAAACAATGAAAGACAGAGTGAAAGCTCCATCAGATGTCTGGATAAATAAAGTTTATACTATAGTATGACTCTGTGTGAGGTTAATGATATCTTTCCCAAACACCCAATTTATTTTCTCCCTCTGTTCAAGTGGTCTGTAGCATATCCTACTGACAATATCATTTCTGTTTCTCCTTCACCTAAATGCTCTCACTGTGCTTTGTCCTTTGCTCCCTGGATTTTCTCGTCTGAAAATATCTTCTTACTGTACAATGTTCTACCACCACCATTACCAGCTTTTATCTATCTAGCTTCATTTGATTAATACATGTGCATCCAAAGCCATATTTAAATCAGGAGTCTCATCCCACTGAGTCTTAGTGATATCTGCAAGGTCAGATTTGCCTCCTTAGGGACTCTAGTTGTTTATTGGTAATAATTTGAGCATTTGCATATTGACAATTGAGACCACAGGTTCTGCTACTGAATCCTTCCTTCGATTTTGGTTCCTATTTCTAGGGGGTCCCACATCATAGCTTCTGCTCACATTGTAGCTGATTTCCATGGTAACTAAATGGATGTGTTAATGTAGGCAGTTTTGTTTTCCTTCACTGTCATTCTTCAGTTTAAAACCCCTTTGCAAGATAGGTTGGGGTCAGATCACAGAGCACTTTTTTTTTCCCACAGAGCACTTTTAATGCTAAGGTAAAGACTCACCTGTAGGCAATTAAGAGCCCTTGAAGCCCTCTGAGCATTGGAGAGACTTAATGAAAGTGACAAGAGGGCTGATCTGGAAGTGGGTGACAATAATCTGGAGTGGGGAGGAATGAGAGAGCCTAGTTAAGTGGTTATTTCTATAATCCAGGAAGTAGGTGAATAGAAACCAAGCTAGGGTAAATCAAGGGATATAGATAAAGACATGGGATCTAATTGGTGAGGAAGCTTCCTCTCCCAATGCAAGTCAGTAGCTTCTCTGCAACCTATAGTCTTAAGAGTTAGCTAGATTGGGGACAGCTAGGTAATGCAGTAGATAGAGCTCCGGCCTTGGAGTCAGGAGGATCTGAGCTCAAGTCTGGCCTCCAACACTGGAAACTTACTAGCTGTGTGACCCTGGGTGAGTCACTTCACCCTGACTGCCTTACCAAAAAAAAAAAAAAAAAAAAAAAAGGAAGCGTTAGCTAGATCACTGATGTTAAGTGATTTGCCCTGGATCATGCAGCCAACATGTGTCCGAGAGAGAATCTTAACCCAGGTCTTTCCTACTTCAATACTGGCTCTCAATCCACTGTACCATAATACTGCCTTTCAAGTCAATGGCAGGGTAGAGGAAAAGAAGAAAAGAAAAGAAGGGGGAAAATGCGAAAGACCTTGAGAAGGTAAAATCCATAAGGCTTGGTTACTAGATCTAGAGAGGGAGAGAACAAGCAAAGCATCAAAGACAATCATAAATGGTAAAGTAAAGAAGAGGAGGAGCAGATTTGGGGAGAAAAGACTAATAGTTCATTTGGAGTCATGTTGAATTTGAAGTGACAAAAGGATATCTGGATCACGCTTTTAAGAGGTACATTGGTAAACTAGAGAAGTTTTGGTTTCTCCACCTTCTGAAGTATGCAGAAGTATTGTAGAAAGGCAACAAAAATGGTGAAAGGCCTCAGGCATATTTCTTAGAAGGATTAATTAACACCAAGGCCTGTGGGTGTTTAACATGAAGAAGAGAAGATAGCAGGTAAGGGGAGAAGGATAACTGGATCCAAATATCTAAAACACTATAATGGTGGAATGGTAAGATTTGTCCTTCATGGCTCTAGATGGATGAAAGTAGCAAATCTAGCCTTAATTTACAAGAAAAGAACTTCCTACAAATTAGAGCTATTCCAAAGTAGAGTGGACTGACTAGGGAAGTCACGGATTTTCCCACCCTGAAGGTCTCTCAAGGAGAGGTTGGGTGGCCAATTGTTGGATGAGTTCTGGGGATTCTCTTCAGGGTATGTGATGGACAATACCACAACTGAATCCTCTTCCAACTCTGAAATTCTGTGCTTCTGAGGGCCTGATAGGCCAATTATTGGGGAAACTGTGAATTCAGTAGGAAAGCGAGTTGATTGTACCCCGACAACTCCAATGCATCAAGAGAAAACTCTGGGGAAAGGTCCCAATTGTGCCACTCTCTGCCACAGGAGAAGGCTAATTCAGTGGTTTCCTCCAAGAAGAACATTGGATCATAGATTTAAAGCCATTTAATCACAGCCTCTTATTTTACAGATGAAGAAACCAAGAGATGAATGACTTGTCCACTTTCACACAGCTAGTAAGTATCAGAGGCAAGATTTGAACCCAAGGCCTCCTGACTTCAGATCTAGTGTTCTATCCACTGGGCCATGTCTTCCCCTTATGAATAGGATCCTGGGATCCTCTTCAGGCTTGATCATTAATGTCCATAGAACTGGGCTAAGACTGAGCAAGAGCTTCAGCTCTGTGTACTGTCTGCAAATGACAAATTGCCCAGGACAGATAAGTAGGAAATTAATTATTGATACATGGCCCCTCCAATAGTATGCCTTTTGTCCAAACTGTAGCATCTTAATGACTGCTAACAATAATAGCTGGCATTTATATAGTGCTTTAAGGCAGCTATAACTATTATCTCTTTTGATTCTTACAACCCCAGGAGATAGGCGCTATTATTATAGCATTTAGAGGTACATTATGTTATGTTATGTCATATCATGTCATGTCACATGCTATTATAGCATCTTACAGATGAAGAAACTGAGGCAGACAGAGGTTCAATGGCTTGCCTAGGGTCACACAGCTAGCAAGTATCTGAGACCAGATTTGAATTCAGGACTTTCTGACTTCAGGTCCAGTGCTCTATCCACTGCTCCACCCAGCTGTCTATAAGGTTGAGAGAGCATTTATCTAGTGCTTCCAATGCCTGGTGAAAGAAGAATGGGTAATGCCAAAGCATTACCCATCAGTTCTCCTGCCGGCATGCTTTCAGCCTTCCCAGGTCAGATTCTTCTCCATCTGAAAGTCTTGGCAGGCTGGGTTATGCAGGGATGCTCATGGCTAGAATGTCAATCCACTTTCTGCATGGAACCACTTCCCCCTTCTCTGAAATTCCTTATCTCTGCTCACATGGATTGCATGCTAATGGGCTTAATCAGTGGAAATAAAGGCATGATCATGGTAATGAACCAGCAGTCAGGGGCTGATAGCAGGGAGCTGGCTCAGCTCCCCCCCCCCACCTTCCCTCCCCCTAGGAGCTGCTAACAAGCCAGTCCCATCAGGATGAGAGAGAGGGTAAGAGACAAGGGAGCACTTAGTCAGCTACTCATGGGGAAAGAAAAGTCTTCTCTGGCTGTGGCCACATTAAGGAGTCAGGCTCTGGCGGAGAGCAGGCCCCTGGGAGGAAGAGACTTCAGGAAGGTCTCCTATGGCTTCCTAAATGCCAGTCACCTGCACCTGCCTCCCTGTCAGGGAATCCACAGCTGTCTGTGGCTCTGTCTGCCCCGGAGGGAAATAGAGAAGCCCAGAGTTGATTTCTATATCAGAACCCCAAGTCCATCCAACCCCTCTGGATACAGCAGGCCAGGACAAAGCAGGGGGCCGGAGAGCAATCAGACACTTAAGGGAACATGCAAATTATATGGAAAATATGCAGAATTCCTCATTGGAGTCAGTGTTTTATTTTAGTCCTGTCTTAATTTCCCACAGGTTGGGAACCTATTCTAATTTGCATGATAGATTAAAGAGCTTGTCCTTTAGATGACGAACCCAAATGGGCAATGGAAGGCTGTGTGGTGGGTCTGAGCAGGCTGCCCCAAATTACTAATGATAACTTGCATGCAAAAAAGGGGGCATGAAAGATACCATCCCTGAGGGGTAGAGGCAGGCAGCAGGTATATACCACAATTGGGGCAACACTATCCTGATTGGTGTAGATGCTGAGTAATACAATAGCTTGGAGTCAGGAAGGCCTGAATTCAAATTTGACCTCAGACACTGACAAGCTGTGTGACTCTGGGCAAGTCACTTAAATCTCTAATTGCCTCAGTTTCTTCAATTGTAAAATGGGGATAATACCAGCATCTACCTCTTAGGGTTGTTGTGAGAATCAAATGAGGTGATGTTTGTAATGTGCTTAGCACAGTGCCTGGCACGTAAAAGGTGTTACATAAATGTTCATTCTGCTTCCCCATTCCCATTCCTCTAGCCCTCTGCTTTCCAACCCCTGACAGGGTGCTCCCCCTCTCCTTTTTGGGTCTGGAACCATAATCAAATCAAATCTGCCATTTCTACAGGAAAGGGGGTATCACTCCAACTCCCTTATTGCCCCATTCTCCATCCCTGTAACTTTCACAAAGTACCCCCTTCTGTTTGCCAATCCTCTATACAGAGCATTCCCAAAACCTGCGGTTTTAAGTTTTGGTTTAACTAAGAGTTTGGGGACACTCTGTATATGTTGCCTGTTGTCTCTGTCTGTTAGAATATAAGCTGCTGGGGAGCAGGGACTGTGTCTGCTTTTGTTTTTGTAACCTCAGTGCTTAGCCTACAGTAAGAACTTAATGCTTTTGTCATTCATTCCGCCATTCATATCTCCATCTTATCGCTATAGGGATACATAGCCAGCCCTTCCAAGCCTGTCCATCTTGTCTTCCCGTAAACCAGCCACAGGAGGCTCTCCTGACGTTGCATGGACATCAACGCATGAACAACCGATGGGCTGCCTGCCTAGTGGCTATCCCTCTTTCTAAGCAAATGACCGACCCAAGCTATAGTTTATTTTTGTAATTTTCCCCCAGTCACAC
Organism: Vombatus ursinus; assembly: GCF_900497805.2. Classification (NCBI taxonomy): domain Eukaryota; kingdom Metazoa; phylum Chordata; class Mammalia; order Diprotodontia; family Vombatidae; genus Vombatus; species Vombatus ursinus. The sequence goes on along the minus strand of NW_020954713.1, from coordinate 5,387,083 downwards.
ACCTCTCTGATAACATCCCCTAGGCCATGTCTCCTGCAAAGTTCCTCCTTTGTATTAAGTTGCAGCCCGCTCTTACCCACCATGTGTGCTGAGTACACCCCATCACTCTCAACCTCCTTATTCCTCTCTTGCTGGAACCCTGGACTCTGCCACGGACTCCTTTGGCTCTTACACGGGAGCTTTTCTATTATCTTGCCTGGAATAAGGTTTCCAAGCTGCTTCCTGCTATCTCCACACCATGACTACCACATGTGGGCCATCCCTCTTCCCTTCCCCAATTTCCAGTTCCTTCTATGTATTATCTTCTCTTATTAGAATATATGCTCCTTGAGGGCAGGGACTGTCTTGCTTGTTTGTATTTTTATCCCCAACACTTAGCATATTGGTACCTGGTGTACAGTAAGTGCTTAATAAATACTTTAGCATCATCATCATTATGTACCTCGTTATTGCCCTTTGGGTAATCCTCAGCATTAAAATTATTCAGAGACTGTGGTCATCCTTGACAGAAAAGAAAATGCAACATAATTTGGAGGAAAGAATACAGGATTATAAATTCATCTCTGAAAAGAATCTAAGAGGTTATTAAGTCCAACTCCCGCATTTTTTTACAGATCAGGAAGCTGAAACATACAGGTTACATGGCTAGTAAGTGTCTGAGGAAGGATTTGAACCTGGGTCTTCCTTTCTCCAGGGCCAATGCACTAGCCACTGTACTACCTGGATGCTTGGGTCTCCCACAATGGTGAGTGGAGCTTGTTGTAGTGAATAGAGCACTAGACTTCGAACAAGGGTTGATTCAAATTCTGTCTCAGATACTTACTAGCTGGGTGGCCTTGTGATTTAACCTCTGTCTATCTCAGTTTCATCAACCATAAAATGGGTATAATAACAGCACTGACCTCCCAGAGTTATTGTAAGAATCAAATGACAGAACATTTGTAAAGGCCTTAGTACAGTGTCCAGCACATAGTAGGTGCTTAGAAAATGTTTGTATTCCCCTTTTCTACCCATCACATCGAAATTTATCTTAGAAAGTCTGAAGTCTTCTGAGCCTTATGGTGGCGTGGACTCTAAAAGTTTTACTGATGCATATCATCAGATCTGGCAAATTCTACCAAGCTGCATATGCCTGTCGTCTGAGAAAATAGCATGGCATAGCAATGCATGGCGCGCCATTGATTTGAGAGTGAACAGGTCCAAACCCCGATGCCAGCCGACAGCTGTGCCCTGCTTGTAAGCTATCCATCTCTGCCTCCTGAGGGCTGTGTGGTCCTTAGACTGGGACCTGAGGGATGCCAGCCGCTACTCTGCATGCTAATTAATCCTTTGTAAATTGAACAGACCAAGTTCAATAGGTACAACAGAGTGCCAGGGGCACAATTTGTCAGCAGCTGGTTTCTAAGCCAGGGCCTCATTCCCTGCAGAACTGGAGATGGCCCAAGTCCAGTCCAGTCACAGAGATGGGACAGTCTCTTCAGGTATGCTGCCACTGAAGAGACAGCTTGGTAAGATGGAAGGGAGACAGATCTGGAGACAAAGAAGCTGGTTCGAATTCTGCCTGTCTCCCACCAACTTTCACCTTTGTCCCCTTCTCTGCACTCATGACTACCACCCTACTTCAGACAGATCTGGTTACTGCTCCCCTGAACCAATGTCATAGTCTACTAATTCATCCCTCTGCTACCAGTAATTCCCTTCTCTAATCCTTCTGCCAGGGGCAGTTAGGTGGTGCAGAGCATAAAACACAGAGACTGGAGTCAGGAAGACCTAAATTCAAATCGAGCCTCAGGCACTTACTACCTGAGCCAAGTTATTTAATCCTCATTTGCCTCAGTTTCCTCACCTGCAAAATAAGCTGGAGATGGAAATGGCAAACTACTTCTGTATCTTTGCCCAGAAAACCCCAAAAGGGATCACAGAGAGTTGGATAGGACAACAGCAACAACTCTTTTTCCACACTGACAAACTAGTTATCCCTCCCACAGCACTGGGGTCAGGAGTGTGATGTCCTTCAGATCTAGAAAGTCCATGTAAAAATTTTTGGCCCTCCCTTTATACCAGAGAAGAAATCTGAATTATTATGGGACTAAAAGATAAAATATGTTGATATTATACAATATTATATGTACATTTTATGCATTTCTAAAGTTTTTCTGTCATCTGCTGTGTATAATCTGCAGCTCCTGCAAAACTCCAAAATGTTCCTTTTTAATTTCTTACACCGAACCACCAAAACCATCATGGGGAAAGTCAAGATGTGGAAGGGATAGCTTTATTGGCTTCAAAGTACCAGAGTGGATAGAACGCTGGCCTCAGAGTCAAGAAGTTATGAGTTCATAACCCTTGACCTCTCTTGGCCAGTGGGTAGAACATTGGAGAATCATTTCGTCCTGAGTTCAGATCTGACCTCTGATGCTTCCTAGCTATATGACCTTGGGCAAATCATGCAACATCTCTCTACCTCAGTTTCCTCAGCTGTAAAATGGGGGTAATGATAATAGCACCTACCTTCTAGGGTGATTGTTAGGATCAAATGAAATAATATTTGCAAGGTGCTTTGCAAATCTTAAAGCACTGTATAAATGTTAACTATTATTATTAAAATGAAGATGATAATAGCACTTATCTCACAGGATTTTTGCGAAGATCAAATGAGATGATATACAAAGCACTTTGCAAGGCCTTACATAAATCTTAGCCCTGTTATTATTATTATTATTACTGTTGCTTTTATTCTTAAAGAACTTTTGACTGTGCAAACCCCCTGCTCAAAAAGTTTCAGTGTCTCCCTGTTGCCTCTAAAATCGGGATTTTAAACTGTTTTTGAGTCCTGGACCCGTCTACCTGTCAGCCTGGTGAAGCCTATGACCCCCTCCCTCTTCAGAAGGTTTTTGAATGCACAAAATAAAATACATAAGATTACAGGGAAACCAAATATGTTGAAATACAGTTATCACATAAATATATATATACACATATATACTATACATAAGCTATAGATAGATATTTATATGTGTATGTGTATGTGTACATACACATATACATTTTTTCATAGATCCTCATTATCATTGTATTCTATGTTTGAGTTCACTTCTCCCATGGATGCTGCGTATTTGCAGGACAGTGAACAGCCCTCACAGGTTTATGGATCAGATGTTTTATAACTATCATTCTTGCTGTACCATTTGAATAAATGTGAGTTGATGCTTTTGATAAGAGTTAATTGTGTCTACTGGCTGATTGTTAATGGGAAGCACACCAGTAGGGGTTTGTGGTCTATTGTTTTAGTAGTAGACATCTACCACTGATTCCAGTATCCTAGAACCAGAGACATTTTGAAAAGAGCTCTGAAGTCAACTTTGGAGAATCCATCATTAAATTTTCAGTGTGAATATTTACACCTCACAGATCTGCAAATGCAATATAAATCAGGGCTTAGTTTTTATTATTGTTGTTGTTGATGATGATGATGATGATTGCCTAGACTTAAGAAAGTGGTAGAGAAAATGTTAATAATTCAGGTTAATCTTAAAGGGGAGGGCAACTAGGTGGCACAGTGGATAGAGCTCCAGTCTTGAAGTCAGGAGGACCTGAGTTCAAATCCAACCTCAGACATCTGACACTTACTAGCTGTGTGACCCTGGGCAAGTCACTTAACCCCAATTGCCTCACCAAAAAAAAAAATTGTGCTGTGCATATGAATTTGGGGAGGATCCCAGAAGGGGTGTCTCAATGCACAGACAATCTTCTTTGTCTAATCACATAGCTTATTATGCATAGCAAGATTGTAGGTAAATTGTTAAGCACCCTCCTCATGAACTTTCCAGTGCCACAGTCTGCCAAAACCTTCTCTCTGATGTTGGAGGGGTAGTTCCACTTTTTTCTTCCAGTTCTTCAGAGGTCCTGGGGAAGATCCAAGGAGTAGTTTACATGCCTGGGACCTCCCTAGGTCACTTGTATAAGCCAAAAACAAAAGGGAGGGTGGAAGTACAGGACAGTACACGGTAATTAAGTGTTCTAAGTAACCTCTAAGGTTATTCCACAACTGTCATGTCAGCCACAGTCTGTCTTCATTCTCCACTGTGGCACTCATGTCCCTGGTTCCCAAGCCTGGTCTCAGCAGGTGATGTTGAGGTAACCACAACCAGCTGCCAGCACTAAACAGTGACCACACAGTTCCTGAACCTCCTCTGTTTTCTTCCAGATTTCTAGTCCTCAATTGAATGGGTCAGTCCAGAAAAGGAGGGCTGGAATCTCAGTGGGAAAGGTGATGAAGAAGAAACCAACAGGAACTGAATTCAGCCCAGTCTTGTCCTCTCACATGGCGTATTGTCCATGAGGAGATCAGATCCCTGATGAGAAAGTAGAGGAGTCATCCTCAGCTGCTATGTCACCATCCTTCACATCATCACTACAGTGGTTTCCTTTGAGCCCAGGGAGATGGGGGAAATACAGGGACAATAACTTAAATATGAAAGAGGGAAATATGGGAGCTTTGGTTATAAATGAGTGAAGCATTGAATGATTCAACTAACATCTGTTATTATTATTAAATACTTACCATGTACCAGACTATTTAGCTTTATTTTTGTTTATTCAGTTATGTCTGACTCTTTGTGACCCCATTTGGGGTTTTCTTGGCAAAGATACTAGAGTGGTTTGCCATTTCCTCCTCTAGCTCATTTTACAGATGAGGAAAGTGAGGCAAAAAAAGGCTAAGTGACTTGCCCAGGGTCACACAGCTAGTAAGTGTCTGAGGCTATGTTTGAACTCAGGTCTTCCTGACTACATGTGGGGCCCTCTATCTACTGCACTACCTCGCTTACTTCAAGACTCAGCTTAAATCCTCTGCAGGAGGCTGTTCTCTATACAATCATATGCTCCCCTGTCAAATTATCTTCACATATTCTGTATGTGTCTTGTGTGTACATAGTTGTTTGCATATTGTCTGAATCTGAGTTCTATGAGAACAAGAATAGTGTTTTTACCTTTCTCTGTATCCCTAGAGCTTAGCAGGTTCTTAGCACATATTAAGTCCCCACCACCACCACCACCACCACCACCTTTCCAGTCTTCTTACACCTTACATCATTCCTTCCCATCACCATCACCCTACACATACTCTGCAACCCAGATATACTGGCCTCCCCCTACACATACTCTGCAACCCAGATACACTGGCCTCCTGGCTATTCCTCAGACTTTATCTCCAGACTCTGGGCATTTACTCTGGCTGTCCTTCATGCCTGGAAAATTCTCTCTTCCTCTCTGCCTCCTGGTTCCCTGACTTCTTTCAAGGACTAACTAAAATCCTATCTTCTACTCATAGAGGTTCTCAAAGTGGCTGATACAGCCACCCCCCCCAATGGGGTGCGGAAATGATCGGGGGATGGTAGTAGCCTAGGGTGCAATAAAAATAAGGCGTTGAAGAAAAATAAGGAAGCAGTAGAGAAGAGAAGAAAATTTTGAAAAACTATTCATACATGTTTAATCTGTTGTGTAACAGAGTTAAAGTTGTAGTGACCACATTATTTTAAAAATAAACACACAAAATGCAAGTTATAACTGATTAGTGGTCAAGTCTGCTGACAAGTCTTGCTTAACAAGCAAGTGTTGGCTGGCGAGCAAGTCCAGCATGCATTGGCAGGAATATGTGCATGTAATGACTTGTTAACAATATGATACTATATAGTTATGTGACATAATATTGCATCACCAAAATTTCAATGCAGGAAAGAAACACAAATTTACAATAAATTATTAAATTTTTTAAAATATATTTTATATTTTTTGAAGTGACACAAATTTCAGAAAGACCATGAAAGGGTTAAAGAAGTAGATTTCCAGGGAGGGCACTGAGTAATTTTTTTTAAATGGGGCAGTAGGCCAAATAAGTTTAGAAATCTCTGTTCTACAGGAAGCCTTTTCAGATCCCCCTTTAATACCTTCCTTCTATTGATTATTTCCAATTTATCCTGTGTTTAGTTTGTTTGTACATAGTTGTTTGCACATCATCTTCCCCCATTAGACTATGGGCTCCTTGAGAGTAGGGGCTGTCTTTCTCCTTTCTTTGTATTCTCAGCACTTTGCACAATGCCTGGCACATAGTTGGTGTTTAATAAATGTTTATTGACTGACTGTTGACTGACTAGCTGGCTGCCAGGTGCTGGAGGTCAAAAACATAAATAAAATAGTCCATGCCCTCAAGGCACTTACTGATGAAGGTGGGAGACCTTCCCCCACCCTTGACATATTCTCTGGGTTCTGCAATACTAAGTGTTTCTCACAGCCTTAAGGCTCAAAATAGGTGCAGCAAAATGCTGATGGATTTCAGAGGGAAAAAGGCAAAGCTGATGTTACTGATAAGCAGATGTAAAGTGAAGAGGCCCCAGGAAGGCTCTTTCCTTCTGCCCCCTGAAACACTTACTCTTTAACCTATAAAAGGGGAGGCAAATAACTAGCTAGGATGGGTAAGGATAGAAGATATGAACTCATTTTGACAAGATGGTGTACTGTGTGCCATCCTGGACTCCTCACTTATCCAGTCAGTTTCCAAGTTAGGTTGATTCTTTTTCCATGGCATCTCTCGAATCTGTTATCTCTCCAAGAGTATGACCCAAGAGCATACTTCAAGTCCTCATCACCTCTCACCCACTCTATGGTAACAGCCTCCTAAGTAGAATGTCTGCCTCCACTCTGTCACCTCTCCAATCCATCCTCTATACAACTGCCAAAGTGATATTCCTAAAGCACAGGTCTGACCATGTTATTTCTCTGTTCATGAAAGTCCGGTGACTCACTACTGGGGGATGCAATGGATAGAGCCCTGGAGTCAGAAAGACCTGAATTTAAATCCTGCCTCAGATACTTACTAGCTATGTGACTCTGGGTAAGTCACTTAACCTCTATTTGCCTCAGTTTCCTCATCTGTAAAATGGAGACAATAATACTACCTACCTCCCAGGTTTATTGTGAGAATCCAATGATAGAGTAATTATAAAACACTTAGGCTGGCACAGAGTAAGTGCTATTTTTAGCTATTCTTAGCTATTATTCTATTTGACATACAAAGCCCTTCACACCTGAAATTCATTCCCTCCTTATCTCTAAGAGGTAGAGCCCTCTTAGCATCTAGGGTCCTTCAGAGCTCAGTTCAAACGCCACCTTCTATATGAGGCTTTTCTTAATTCCCCTCCCCCAGTTACTAGTGCCCCCCACACAAAAAAAATAGCTTGTTATTTGTAGAGAAGGTGGAGAGTTGATCAGAGTGACTCTTGATCAGTTGCATCCCCCAATCCACTTGATTAAATTATAGAAATTTTGTCAAAAAAAAAAAAGGATTCCTCTTGTAGAATTATACATGTGTGTATGTTTGCTGAGATACATATGTTGGAGTTTTTTCGTTTTTTTTTAAATTAAAATAGAGTTTATTATTAGCTTTTCTTTTAATATAAACATGAGAAAAAACCACCTGAAATTGTATCATTCTTTTCAAAATAAAACTGCAATCAATACCTGCAGCTCTAAGCTCTCAACTCCATAAACTATGTTTCTGGTAGATTGAAATATTAAAAATACCATTATTTATCATTTATATACCTTTTTTCCTTTGACAACAATGGAATCCACAGCATGCAGATCTCTGGGTTTAATATGTAACATTACTATGTTGGGAGAAAGAGTACATAGGATTCCTAGACCAGAAATGTTTTGTTCACTAGACAAAATACCCAGAATCTATACATAAAGGAGAAAGGAGAAGACAAGTAAAATTATTAACATACTCTAATGTTTCAGATCTATTTTGAATTTGGTTGGTATGGACACCAATCTCCTGAATCCTCCTCTCCCCACCTTCAAAAACTAAAAATAATCTTTTGTTTCATTTTGACCTTGTGATTAAGTCTTCTCTTGAGACATCGAGAATGAGAAGCAACAAAACTGTAACTATATCTAAGTTACACACAAAGTTTAAAAAGTTTAGATAATTCTGATATATCAGGAACAGAATAATCATCCATCACTATCACTGAGTCCAATTTTTTTCTAATTCATTAATTCATTACAGCTTCATTGTAAATCCAATTCTCTACCATTTCCCCCTTTCTTCCCTCTAAAATCTAGAAGCAGAAATTTTGGGAGACTGAAAAATATGGAATTCTTCACGACACAACCTCCCCGGCCACCCTCTCCAGCACCAACTGCACTTTCATTCATCCTCTCTTCCTCACTAGTCAAGATGGGGTTGTTGGAATATTCCTTGCTCCCTATTGCCACTTTGAAGGTTTCCCTCTACTTCTATCACTCAATAACCACCCTTCCTTTGAGGAATTCTCAATCCGTATCTACCACTCAATTAAGATTCTGGTAACTAGCATCTACAGACCTCCAGGACACTCCTCTTCTTTTCCCAATGAGTTTAATGCCTGACTCCCAGTCTTTCCTTCCTTCCCAATTCCTGCCCTCATGCTAAGAGATTTCAATATACCTAGTGACACACCCTGGAACACCCTAATCTCCAAGCGTGACCCTGGGCAAATCACTTAACTCCATTTGCCTCAGTTTCTTCATTTGTAAAATGAGCTTCAGAAGAAAATGGCAAGGCACTCCAATATCTTTGCCAAGAAAATCCCAGGTGGGATCACTAAGAGTAGGACATGACTGAAAACTGAACAGCAACAAAAATGCTGGTGACTCTCAGATATACTTGTCCAGATTTAACTTCTCTCCTTTCACATCATTTACTACATATTGGACCTCTCAAAACTGGATGTCCTGTAAACATCATAAACTCAACATGCCAAAAACTGAACTCATTATCCTTTCCCTCTTCCTTACCAAGGGTGGCATCATCCTCCCAGTCACTCAGACTCAAAACAGGAGGGAGCCTTGACTCCTCACTCTCTCTCAACCCTATTATCCAATCCATTTCCAAGTCCTGTCATTTCTACCTTTGTAATTTCATATGTTCTTTCATATGTGTCCTCTTCCTTCATATGTGTTCCCTACTCCAATCCATCTTCCACTCAACTGTCAAAGCATTTTTCTTAAAGCATAAATCCAACCACATCACTCTCTTACTCAATAAACTCAAGTGGCTCCCTATCACCTCCAGGATCAAATATCAAATTCTAGTTGGCATCCAAAGCCCTTCATAACCTAGCTTCCTCCTACCTGTTCAGTCTTCTTACACCTCCCTACCATGTACTCTGCAATCCAGTGACCATGACCTCTCACAGGATGCTCCATCTCCTAACACCATGCATTTTTACTCTCTGTCTCCCATGCTGAGAATTCTCCACCTCCTGGCTTCCCGGGACTCCTTCAAATCTCTGCTAAAATCCCACCTCCTACAAGAAGCCTTTCCTGATCCTCTTAATCTTAATACTGTTAATTATTTCTAATCTAACCTACATATATCCTGTCTGTACATAGCAGCTTCTATGTTCTCTCTCCCATTATACTGGTAGCTCCTTGAGAGCAGGAACCATTTTTTGCCTTCCTTTGTATTTCCAGTGATTAGCACAGTGCCTGGTACATAGTAAGTGCTTACCGCTTGTTGACTGACAAGACTTACTTAGGAGCTTAGAATGGGAGATGATGAAGAGTTCTAGGATCCAAGACCTAGAGCAGACAGTGGTCACATGGTCCAATGCCTTCATTTGCCATTTAAGGACACTGAGATTCAGAGGTGGAATTTGAACCATGACCTCTGCTTACAGAAACAGCTCCTTCCCCTGTATCATGCTGCCTCCCCAGCAACCAGGCAGGGAATATCTACCCAAGCCTAGGTTTATAAGATTTTCTATTTGTATTTGTATATTTAGAATTAGCTTTGTATATTTGGAATGAGCTTGGAGACAGAAAACTCATCTTCCTGAGTTCAAATCTGACCTCAGACACTTACTAGTTGTATGACCCTGGGCGAGTCACTTCTTCCTGTTTATCTCAGTATCCTCATCTATAAAATGAGCTGGAGAACAAAATGGCAAACCATTCCAGTATCTCTGCCAAGAAAATCCCAAATGGGATCAGGAAGAGTCAGAAATTATTGAAAAATGACTTAACAACAAAAATATTTAGAACTAGAAGGGACCTTAAAGTCAGGCCAACTCCCTCCTTTTTCCAATGAGGAAACTGAGACAGAGATGTTAAGTGACTTGCCTAGAGTCACACAGCTAAGAAATATCTGAGGCGGGTTTTGAACTCAAGTATTCCTGACTCTATGCCCAGTGCTCTAACCACTGTACTGCCCAGCTGCCTCAAGGCACCTTCCCAGGAATGGTCTTTTTAGGTCAGTCCTCCATGTTATACCAGCTTTGACAGGTGCTTCCTGAGTGTGAGAGCTCGGATGGTTTATGTCATATTCTATCTACCCAACATGGGGGGATTTCTCCTCTCTTCTTGGAGGAGAACCCCACTCTTCAGGAGAATCTTGGTACTGAAAGAATAAAGGAAGCCCAAGTCATGTTCTGGGTCACCAGAAGATCAGGACCTTGAGAACTACTCAACCTGTCTAGGTCCAGTGTGATTGTGAAAATATCTGAAATATTTGTTCAACAGCCCCCTCAAATCTCTTTTCTTCCCAGGAGAGTATAATGGATAGAATGAGCCATTTGAGATGTTTTATGTTTCTGTATTCCTTAATATGTCTTAAATAGATTTTGTGTTGGAGGAAATCAACCTTTACACTGAGTGCCTTTTCTAGAAGGGTCATTATAAACCTCTAAAAAAGAACCCTAGTCATGAGCCATACTTAAGCTCTTTTTTTTTTTTTGGTGAGGCAATTGGGGTTAAGTGACTTGCACAGGGTCACACAGCTAGTGAGTGTCAAGTGTCTGAGGCCAGATTTGAACTCAGGTCCTCCTGACTCCAAGGCTAACCCAGCTGCCCCTCATACTTAAGCTTTGCTTTAGAGATTTCCCTAATGTTTAATTCTGGGATGAGGACAATGAACCAGAGAGAGACAGAGAGAGAGCAACCTGATGCTCCTAGACCCCACTCCAATTTAGGGTCAATATCCCCCCAGTAGTATGAATTCAGGTCCATGGGAGCCCCTAACTGAGCCCCTTGTCTGAGGAGGCCCCCTGGGCTGCTGCTGTATAAATTTTGTATATATATTGTCACCCTTATAGAATGTAAGCTCCTTGAGGGCATGGACTACTTCATTTTTATCTTTATATCACCAGCACCTGCAACAGTACCTGGCTCATAGGAGGCCTTTAATACATGCTTGTTGATTGGTAGCCTGTGCCAACAATAGGCACCTTTGATGTGACATTGTTCACTCATGAGGCAAAGCAAACCCCCTTTTCTACCTAGGAGTTTACATTCTGTTAGGGAGATACATGTAAACAGAGGAGTTGGAGAATAGAGAAGGAGAAAGATTAGAAAAGGCATTCATGGGAAGGAGCACCTGAGGAGGGGAAGGGAATAAGCCTTAATTAAACACTTATTATGTGTGAGACACTGTGAAACACTTTAAAGATATCTCCTTTGATCCTCATAATAGCCTGTGAAGTAGGTGCTATTATTTTCCCTATCTTACAGTTGAGGAGACTTGAGGCAGAGGTTAAATGACTTGTCCAGGGTCACACAGCTAGTGCCTGAGGCAGGATTTGAACCTAGGTCTTCCTGACTCCAAGGCTCTATGCACTGCACCACCTAGCTGCCTCTGAATGTTCCAATGAATGAGAAAGCATTAAATGCTTACTATGTGCTAAGTGATGAGGATACAGATAGAAAGACAATCAATCAATCAATCAATCTCAAGGCATTCATATTTTATTTGAAGAATATAATACATGTTGGAGGGTTAAGATGCAGGGTGGATGGCACCTAAGCAGGATGATGGAAAGGCTCAGGAGTCCTTAAGGTATATCGGGAGTCTGGCCCACGGGGTGAGGATCCTTGAGGGGACAGGTCCACTACCATTGGGAAGGGGGAGAGTGGATCTAAAGGTCCAAGTGGAGTGGATATTCTGTGTTCCCCCCAACAGGGGAAGTGATGAGGGGAGGGAAGGTATACTATCTGACAGGATGGGCGTCATTGAGAGCCTGGGGATGGGGTAGGGGGAAGGTGGTTCTGAACACTCATTGTCTCCAACTGGGACCCTGCAGGTGCCTCATAGGCTCTCAGTGGCATGTGGAATTGAAGGGTGGCAGGAAGTTTGAGGGATTGATCCTAAGAGGCAAAGGAAGGAACATATTCCAGGAGCAGAAGACAGCTTATACAAAGACACAGAGACTGGAGATGCTGTGCTGAGTTTGAGGAAAAGCAAGAATCCTCCCTGGTCCTGAGCAGACTTTTGGACAGCAAGGGAAACCTCCATAGAAATCCCTAATTCTCCTCCAGTTCCCAGGGCCTGTCAGAGGAGCCACATAAATCCTCCTTCTCAAAAAGAACGATATAAATTTATTCCCAAACAATAAAACTAAAAACAAAGCTATAAAGTCTTCACGAGATTCATATTGTATTGCAATTAAAATGATGTTCTCTCCCTCCGCCTCCAAGATGAGCTATATAAATTGCCAAAGGAGCTTCATTATCTAGAGCTTAAAGAACAGCTCATCTTTTTCAATAAGTGTCAATTGGCTATTAAAAATTCATTCACCCCAGTCCCTTTTTCAAGTCTTGGGCATATGTTGGATTGACTGCTAGGGCTAGCATGCACTAACTAAGCTCTCAGAAGCAGAAGGTACCTCATCCAACCCTAAGCCTGAAGAATGGCATAGTATAATGGCTAGCATGCTGGACTTGGAATCAGGGAGAGCAGGGTTCTAATCCTACCTCAGACACTTACTAGATGGGTGAACTTTGTTGTTGTTGTTCATTCATTTTTGTCATGTCCAACTCTTTGTGACCCCATTTAGGATTTTCTTATCAGACACTGGAATGGTTTACCATTGCCTTCTCCAGCTCATTTTACAGATGAGGAAACTGAGGCAAAGAGAGTGACGTGACTTACCCAGAGTCACACAGCTAGTAAGTGTCTGAGGTTGGATTTGAACTCAGGTCTTTCAGACTCCAGGCCAGACACTCTATCCACTGCACCACCTACCTAGCTGCCTATGGGTGACTTTAGCAAGTAATTTAGTTTCATTCAACTTCAGTTTCCTCATCTATAAAATGGGGATAATACTAGCACCTACCTAAGGGTCATTATGAAAATTAAATAAAATAACACAGTAATGTGCTTTGCCAACTTGAAGCTCTCTATAAATGTCAGCTATAGTGCTAACTATATTGCAGTGGGTTCATGGGACTAGAAGGGACCCTGAGGAGGCTTCAAGTCCAACTGTCTCATCATCAACCGACATTTGTTAAGCTCTCCAACTTCTTCACTGTACAGATACAAACTGAGGGTAAGTGAGCTATCCAAGGTCCTGGACGATCCCTCTAAATTTCAGTGCCCTGGAGTGTGTGCACATGTGTTTGGTTTTGTTTTTGTTTTTTTGAGATGCCTGGGTTCAAATCCATCCTCAGATGCTGACCAGCTGGACAAGTCAGTGAAGCACACCTCAAAGCCTCAGTTTCCTTATCTATAAAATGGGAACAATAACAATAGCTCACTTCTGTATAGTACTTGGAGGTTTGTCAAGTGCTTCACAGATATTCAATCATTTGGTCTCCACAACAACCCTTGGGGGTACTATTATTATCCCCATTTTACAAATAAAGAAACTAAGACAGACAGTGGTTAAGTGACTTACCCAGGGTCACACAACTAGTATCTGAGTCTGGATTTGGACTCAGGTTTTCCTGACTCCAGGCTCAGCACTCTGGCCCCTGAGCCACCCAGTTGTCTAATAATAACAACTAATAATAATAAATACTACATCATCATCTCACTACCTGCTTTACAGAGTTTTAGAGGGAAGTGCTTTGCCAACCTAAAAGCACCATGTAAATGCAAAGTGTTCTTATTACCTTCTGAGTCAACTCATCCTATTTTCTATGACCTCTAATTATTAGGAAGTCTTTGCTTGAATACAATAAGAGAATCGCAGAATTTAAGAATTGGAAGGGACCTTGGAGGCCATCTGATCCAACTCATGCACAAAAAAGGAATAATATTTGACATAATATTTGTAAAGTGCTTAGAATAGAGCCTGGCACATAGTAGGTACAACTTCTTTCCTCTTTCTCTCTCTTCCCTCCCTCCCTCCCCACTATAACATAACAAACAAATGATTGTCCAGCCTCTGCTTGAAGGTCTCCAAGGAGACCTTCCTTTGAGGCAGCACATTCTACTTGGAGACAGTTCTGGAAGGTTGTCTTGATATCAAGCTGAAATTGACTGCTTTGTGACTTGCCCTCTGGGGCCAAAGAGAACAACCCCTCCTCCCCAGGACACACCTTCTAATACTTAAAGACCACTTTCACTCCCTGAGTTTTCTCTTTTTTTCAATATAACCTTTTCCCTCCACTTCAACCGACCCTCATAAGACATGGACTCAAGGCCCTACACCAGAACAGTCAAATGCATGGCCCATGACACTCCCAAGTGCTGCCCAAACCAGATTAAAAATGTAATTGGGAAATATTTTATAAAATAGAAATACAATAAAACATAACTAACATTACATTTTAAAACTAAGTCAATATGCGGCCGGCAGGGATCCTTATGTACACTTCAGTTGCCCTCATTTCTATCTGTGTTTGATAGGCCTGGGTTGAGACTTTTCTGCTTATGAAGCCAAAATCTTTCTCTCAACCATTACCATCCATTGTTTTTAGCAGAATATCCAATCCCTCCCTTGCCCCTATAGCAGCCCTCCAAATACTATACATTTTTCATCTCCTTCACCCAAGTCTTCTCACCTCTAATAGTTGTACCTGAATCAGAGAAAGTCATTTTGTATCAGTATCTTCTGTTAATGGGAAGTGGGGCTGAGCCTCTGGACCTTAGAGCAACCCCTCAGCAGCCAGAAACAAAAGGGCTGAATTTGAAGGTCCTTCTTCCTTGGATTTGCCTGAGGCAACAAGTTCAGACATTCTTCCTTTCAAGACCTTTGGAATAAGCAGTTTAAATTTCATAGTATCTCATGCTGGAAGACATCACAGAGATGATGAAGTCCAGCCACCAACGCAAGCAGGTAGCAAAGCTGAGATTCAAACCCAGGTCTTTTGCTGTCTCATACCTCGCCCTTTGCTCCAGGTCCAGCTGGCTCTTCAGGGGCTGTGCACCGGAGGAGATGCCCCCCATTCTATGATTGGCCTAGGTCTGGGTTATCTCCAAGCCTGGTGAGAAGCTGGGGACAAATCATGGTCTTGGCACTCTCCCTTACCACTGTTAAACTTGCAAAAGATTAGCATGCAGAGCAGCCACTGGTATTCACCAGGTCCCAACTTAGGTGAGGTGCAGCTCATGGGAGACAGAGACTGATAGCTCACCCGCAGAGCCCAGCTGTTGCAAGTGGACACAGGGAACTCAGAGTTGCACAAGTGAGATGGACTGGAACAGTATTAGTCTGTCTAGTGGGGAGACCCCAGGAAAGAGCTGACATCCAACTGAACTCCATCACCAAACCCCATTTCTTTCTTTTTCTACCTTCTCTCCTTATTTTCATTTATTTTTTCTTCTGTTTTTCCTTTTTTCTCCATTTGTCCTGCCTCATTCACTTCCTCCCTTTCTCTCTTTCCTCCCTCCTCTTCCTCTCTTCTTTTGTTTTCTTTTCTTTCTTTCCTCACTTCTCTCTCTACTTCCCTTCCATTCCTTCTTTTTTTCATCTCTCCATTTCCTTCCTTCCTTCCATTTTTTCATTCACTGGTTGATCCATAACTGGTAATGTTTTCACCATCAAAAAAATGTGTGTGCATGTGTGGGGAATGCTGGGGTCTTATTGAAGGAATGGTAATAATAAAAATAGCAGCTACAATTTATATAGGGGAGTTAGGTGATGCAGGGCTTGGAGTCAGGAACACCTGAGTTAAAATCCAGCCTCAGACACTTACTATCTGTGTGACCCTGAGCAAGTCACTTAACCCTATTTGCCTCAATTTCCTCATCTGTAAAATGAGCTGGAGAAGGAAATGGCAAACCACTCCAGTATCTTTGCCAAGAAACTCCAAAATGGGATCACAAAGAGTAAAAATAATTTGAAATGGCCAAACAACTACAAAAGATTTATATAATGCTTACTATGTGCCAGGCACTATGCTAAGTGTTTTACAATTATTATCTCATTTGATCCTTGAAACAACCATGGAAGGTCAATGCTATTCTATATTATACCACCTAGTTGCCCGTAAGGAAGGGAACAATCATTCATTAAGTCCTTGCTCTGTTCTAGGCACTGTAGTAAGTGCTTTGCAAATATTATCTCATTTTATCCTTGCAACAACCCTGGGAAGTAAGTGCTGTTATTATCCATTTTATAGTTGAGGAAACTGAGGCAGGCAGAGGTGAAGTGACTTGCCCAAGGTCACACAGCTAATAAGTGTCTGAAGGGGAATAAAAAGATGCACAGTTACATGCATGAGCAAGGACAGCCTTCGGATAGGCCAACATGTTCAATAGATCAGGCTCAAAGGGCAGAAGCAGGAATGCATATTGTATTCATTCCTGTCTCTGACCCACACTGCCTTCTTCCTCCCCATAGCTGACAAGTACATTCACACCTTAGTCACTCTATCAGCCCCAACTGGGGCACCAGGCAGGCATAGTTGAGGCACACTCCAATAGTGCCCCACTCCAGCCCTCCAGGAGCTCTCTCTTTTTCTCAGCACCTGGGTTGTGACTAGGAAACCTCCAACTGGTCTTCTACCCAGGTGTGCCCTTAACTAAATACCTGGAAACAAAAATTTTGTTTTGTCTGCTTTGGAGGCCTCAGTGCTCAGTCAACCTCAAAATTGGCAGCTGAGTGGTGGAATAAATAATTTATACACATGGTCAAAGACCTATTAAAAAAGAGCCACCCCATACTCTTCCCAAGATAGGCCCACATAAGCAACCATCTATATTTTATGGAGCTAAAAGGGGGGGAAGAGATAAGGACCCTGGGGCTTCTCAGAAGCCAGGCTTCCCAATAGGCTCACGGTGTTGGGAGGAATGGAATCATTAGAGATGGTTCAAAGCTCTTCCATCCCAGAGCCTTTGAGCAGAAAATTGAGTAGGGGCTATCTCTCAGAACCGTAATTGATTTCTGCCACTGTGGAATGAGAGGGAGGACCCTATGATCTCCCTCTCTCCCTCCCTCCAAGTGCATCAGTGGACTATGCTGCAGTGGGCAGGGATTCCCAGGGGCAGCCTCTGTCAGAGACTGGCAAAGGAGGCTGGGGGCTTCCTAGGTGACAGCCAGGGAGGGAAACTCTGACCAATACTCCTGTGTCCCAAATCAGATATAACAAGTATAGCAATAATAGCACTTGTCCAAATCATTAAGTCAGCTAAGAGTCACTGAATCCCTCACTCATTTGTCTCTGGGGGCTAGTTCCCTAAATGGCTGGTTGCCCACTGCCAACCTAGAAGATCCAGACTAAGTACCTGAGTTTACCACTCAAGGTCTTTATGTTTTTATATACCACTTGCTGTTTCTTTCTTTACCTAAATCCTATACTTGATAGGAGAATCTTTTAAAAATGTATTTGTCTCATTTGCAAAATGAATTCTTCTGCCTTTTAAAATTATCAGGCAGATACTTTAAAAATGGGGAAATTATTTCACTTTCTTTACAATTATCAATACAATTTTATATGTAAAATCTTTAATCCAATCTTGAGAACTTATTACTAAAACATATTTAAAGCCTGAATTTCTATGCTGGATATATTTGGAAGCCAATCATATACGTATGTATATAGTTCTTAGAGAAAACAATCTAATTCTGCTTCTTTCTCAAAATTTACTATTCCATTTAATTAGAAAACTTCTACTTTACATGTCTGTCTTATTACTTTGCCTAATTCCCCCTTTAGGAGGCTATCATCCCTATATTATAATTTGACCACAAATACAGATTATTCATACTAAGTAAGATTTTTCATACTTGCCTCCTATTATAGTAACTCAAAGATGTTCCAGCATCAATCTATTAATTAATAAATAGGTTTAGTATTGTGTTTATGGAACCTCTATTGTTCACCTTCCCTGATTGTGAAATGATAACAGGTTTCATCCCCTCAAGGATAGAGACTGATCTGACATATATCATAGCAGGGAAAAAATATCTTTAGGTGTATTTGATTCCAGGCATGATTTTTATCTGACAACCAATCATGTAGTCAGGGGGGTATCAAAAGCAAGGTTGAGGATTAACCAAGTGATAAAATTTCCTATTCAGAAAGGAAAAATCACAATGAGGAAACTGAGTCAAGAGGATTCTACCTTAGGCCATGCCAAGGTCATCCCCCCAGCTTTTTTTCCATGGACAGACATCCAATTGTCTCAGTTCCCAGACTGCAGCACATGCCATTTCCTACTATTGACTTCATGACAATTCAGACAACCATCCCTGTAATCAAAACTCAAAACAACAGTAAATTATAGTCCCAAGAGTTATGGTCCTCAAATAGCAAAATTTCACTAACCACAACCTTAAGCTCGAATTCTATTAACTTTCATTATCCTTTACTTATAGATTTAAACTAATGACATTCTGGGGTTTCAGACATATAGAAAAATACCTGACAAGTTGACTCACATTGATATATTGAAGTTACAGCTTTAAACCACCCAATATTCTTTCATAATTTTTTATAAATGATAGCCAAGCCTTTTTCAAATGAAAACTCACTCTCTATAAACATTATTATTATTATTGTCTGTTTTAAAACAAAAGATACCCCATTAAATATTTAATAGTTTTCAAATGTCTATTTTTATCACATTCTTTTAAAAGCTCAATTCATAATCTAACAGGATACAGATAAAAGTTGCTTGTCTAACAGCTTTTCTAATACAACGGTCTCAAATTGCACAATGTAAGAAAAATTTAGCTATTAATAACATATACAATGTCATGTATTTAACATACTAAACAAAACCTATTACCAGCCAAATGCATTTCCAAATTATAGAAAATCATTAATCTTACTACCTTTGGCATTTTATACTAATCACATCTACAAGTCAATATAGATCCAAGATAAATCCAGTTCATCAAGTATGAAGTAATTCCATTCTCCTGAAGTCACAACTGAACATGGTCTGAACATAAATCATAGTCCTGAAGTCTTTTGACTTCCTTTAAATTATTATGGTCAGTGTCAATTGTTTTCCTGCTTCTGCTTAGTTCCATCAGCATCAGTTTTCCCAAATCTTCCCAAATTTCTCCAAATTCTTCATGTTTGACATTACTCATGGTATAATAATATTCCATTACAGGGATATACGACAGTTAGTTCAACCATTCCCCAATCAGGGGGCACCTCCTTTCTTTCCAGGTCTCTAACAGTAGGAAAAGTACTGCTAGAAGTACTTTTTTATATATGGGGTCTTCCTCTCTGTCTCTGACCTCCTTGGGGCATATAACTTACCTTGAGGTATCATGGGGTCAAAGAGTATGTACTATTACTGACTTTAGTATCATTCCAAATCTCACTGGAGATCTTTAAGCAAAGGCTGGACAGCCATTTGGGCACATTATTATGGTTGGACTAAAAAGCCATTGAAGTCCCTTCTAACTCTGAAATTCTGGGACATTTTTAAGATCCCATTAAACTTCTAGCATTTAACAGTCCCCATGCTGGGTGCCGTGCAGGATACAATGAAGAATAAGACATAATTCCTGCCTTTGAAGAACTCTCAGGACACAGCAACATGGAATTTAAGTGCATAAGAGAGACCCAAACTTAATATTGATGTTAGATTAGTGAAAGGGAGGCTACAGGGTCTTGTAGCAATGAAATGGTGTAACAGAAAAAGGAGTTGGAGTCAGAGGTCCTAGATTCAAATTCTGGTGTTGTCAATATCTATGTTGGGCTTTGGTAAATAATTTCATTTCTAGCTTCCCCTTCTGTCAAATGTGGGGAGAGGGAATAAATTTAAATGATTCCAATGGTCTCTTCTAGCTCTAAATCTTTGATCCTAGATTTAACATAGATTTCCTCTCCACCTATGCCAGCAGTTGCCAGAACTACTACCCAAGGGCTGGCCAACTCCCAAGGCCAAGTTGACTTAGGGGTACCATGAACCTCTGGGTCAAAGGGAGCTGAGAAGGGGAAGCCAAGCCTCCATCAGACCCCAGAGTGGAAAATCCCCAATGAAGATCTAATGATTCTCCCTTCTAGAACTCCACTAGCAGAAGCCAAGGCAGGCTCAGAGCCCACAGCCTGCCATGTTGCCTGAAATTTCCCCATTAGTGCTGAATTTCTTAGAGTTGAGTTTCATACTCACTAGGCCCCTCTGCTTTTCTCTCTGGACCCATTTCCTTACCCTCTCTTCCTTTACCTACCTATGCTGCTCACCTGGAAGCCTTCCCCCACCCCTCTTAATTCTAGTGCTTTCCCTCTCTCAATTATTCCTTATTTATCCTGTATATAGCTTGTTTTGTATGGATTTGTTTGCATGTCGTCTCTCCCATTAGATTCATTCATTTATTCAATAAACATTTATTAATGCCTATTATGTGTCGGGCATTGTGTAAAGCACCAAAAGCTCCTTGTGGGCAGGGTCTGTCTTTTGTCTCTTTGAGAATTCCCCCTCCCAGCTCTTATCAGCTGGGTGGCACAGTGGAAGAGTACCAGGCTTGGAGTCAGAAAGACCAGAGTTCAAATCCAGCCTTAGACACTTACTAGCAGTGTGACCCTGGGCAAGTCACTTCACTCTGTTTGCCTCCATTTTCTCATATGTAAAACAAGTTGGAGAAGGAAATGGCAAACCACTCCACTATCTCTGCCAAGAAAATCTCAACTGGGATCACAAAGAGTTGTACACAACTGAACAATAACAGCAGTAGCACTTAGCACAGTGCCTGGAACTGTTAGTGCTTAATAAATGTTTATTGATTGATTGATTGATTGATTGATTGATGAATTAACTCCAACGACTATTATCTTCACTAAGTCCTGACCACAGGACTCACCCCCATCCTCCACCTTGGCTACTACAGAGGGGAGGGTTCAGGGAAAGGTCAAAGGAAAAGAGGAGAGGGAAAGGGCTGAGGCAACAACATTTGCTTTTTAAACACTGAAGTTTGCCTTTATTTGCATAATTGTGCAGTGTGCAGATGTTGCTGCATCTGCCTGGATATTCCTACTGGGGAGATGAATCATGGGCTCCTCAGAAAATGCCTAACTTTTGCTTTCTTTTTTCCCCCTCTTTTTCCTGCATCCAAGAATCCAGAATATTCCCTTCAGATGTTTGGCACTGAAAAGAGAGGGCCTATAACTCAGGCAGCTCATTTGCAAAACCACTTCCCTGAAGCCCTTTGCCAGGGCATCCAGGCTGTGTTTAGTTCACATGCTTACATACACACACACACACACACACACACACACACACACACACACACACACA
>NW_020954713.1:5347810-5365610 GCF_900497805.2 Vombatus ursinus | reverse complement strand
ACACACACACACACACACACACACACACACACACACACACACACACATACACACACACCATATCCATAGTATGTTCTGCTACAGACACACAAACACATGTTCATATGTACAAATGAATCCCAATCATACTTTGCTAATGATGCACACTCCCACAGACATACACGCATATGAATGTGACTAGAGCCTTCTCTGCTATAGACTCACATAAATGTCCAAACACAGGTATATACACTTACACAGACACACAAATAAGTCACATGCAGATATCACAACATTTCCCCCCTGCCTAGGCCAGAAGTTCCCAGAACCATCTCCCAAGGCCTATACAGTTCCAAGGCCAAGTTGACTCAGGGGCACCATGAGCCTCTGGGATAAGCCCTGAATTTAGCTCACATCAGCTACAAACCATTCCATAGTGGTTCATGACTGCCAGAAAGAGCCTTGTTATCCAGTCCTATTTGCACACATTTAGAAATGGTGTACTCACTCCTTTAAAATCAACCCAGTTCATTGTTGGACATCTCTAATTCAATTAAATCCAATTCAATTTTAATAAACATTTATTAAATACCTATTCATTGTACCTGACTGGACCTAGGGGAGATACCAAGTTTAGATAAGATACAGCCTCTGCCTCCATAGAGCTCACAATCTAGGGGGATAAGACAAATATAATGATAACTATAATGCACAATATTACATGAAAAATGCATTTGAGAAGTTCCAAAAAATCTTGGAAAATAGGTTATTATCAACCTTAGCAATCAGAGAGGTCTTCATGGAAGAGATGGCAATTGAATTGGGTGTGTAACCAAAGTTTTAGAAATTCTTGACATAAAGGCCCAGGAATACTTGGAAGGATTTTTGTCATTCTATTATCTTCCAGCCTCTACTCAGACAACCTGGGAAAGCATATGCAGTGGGATATCATAGCATACAAATCTCCTCTAGCAAAAAGACTCTTCACTGTGTCATAGAAGGTTTTATTAAAAGAAGGAAAACAAAGTATAAAACCTAGAATGAGCAATCAGTCCCAAAGGCTTCAGAACCACAGCATTGCAGAATTAGAAGAGACTTCAGAGGCCAACTAATCTAATCCAGAACTAACCCACTATAACATAGATAACCTGTGGCATACAGTCATTGGTTGAAGATCTCTGATAAGGGGTAGCTCTAACTAGTTAAGCAGTTACATAAAGCCTAAATTTGCCTCTCTGCCCTTTACACCCATTCCTTCCCACTTTTGCCCACTGGGGTCAAGCTGAGCAAGTC
Source organism: Vombatus ursinus (assembly GCF_900497805.2). Classification (NCBI taxonomy): domain Eukaryota; kingdom Metazoa; phylum Chordata; class Mammalia; order Diprotodontia; family Vombatidae; genus Vombatus; species Vombatus ursinus. Next base: position 5,364,338 of record NW_020954713.1, on the reverse strand, counting down.
TGATCCCTCTGGAGATCATTTTATTTGACGTTTGTTAAGTTCCAAGTACAGTATTAAAAATCAATATAATTGATTTCTTCTTCCAGGAGATAACCCTTCATCTACTTGAAGAATTCTATCATGTTCCCCTTAAATTTTCTTTCCTCAAAACTAAACACCTCCAGTTCCTTCCATGGGTCCTTATGTGTCAGAGATTCAAGGCCCTCCACCATTCTGATTGCCCTCCTCTGGAAGTTCACCAGTTGATTTATGAGCTTCTTAAACTATAGTGCCAGGAAAAGAACACAATGCCACAGATGCAGTCTGACCAGGCAGAATATTGTATGATTATCACCCCTTGTTCCTAGAAAACAGACTTTAATGCAGACTAAGCCTGCATTGCCTTTTTTGAATATACTACTTACACATGGAGACTTCAGTTCATCGAAAACCCCTAAATCTTTTTCAGACAAATTGTCGTCCAGTCATATTTCTTCCATCTTGTATTTATAAAGTTATTTCTTGGACCCTAGCATAAGACTTTACATTTATCCTTATTAGTCAGTCAACAGTCATCCATAAAATGAAGGAGTTAAGCTAAATAATCTCTAAGGTCCCTTCTACCTCTGAAACTATGATCCTATGCTCCAGTGAGCTAATCATCCCTCCTGGCTCTAGATCATCTCAAATCCGACCAATTCCTATAAATCACAAGCCTATACCACGGGTCCTTTCTTATTTAACTGTTGCTATCTGGATGAAGTCTTTCACCTATAACCTGTTAACTAGACGTCGGTTTTGTCCCTCATTCTCAAAAAGGACCAAAATGACATCACTATGGTGGGGTCAAGGTCCTGTGTGACTGACTGTGGCTGATCAGACCAACATGAGCTCAGAAGGCTCTACAAATGAGAAGAATCAGGGATGAAAAATTGTGAAGTCAGAAACAGGATAAAGCTTTGGCGGAAATATAAAGGACTTTGGATATGTTGAGCTTTAGGGTTCTGGTGGGACATCTAGTAGAATCTTCTGAAGGGTTCATAGGATCAGAGGGAAGAGGGAGTGAAAGAGAGAGAGAGACAGAGAGAAGCAGAGAGACAGCAAGATAGACAGCAACAGAGAGACAAGGGGTGAGAGAAACAGAGAGGAGAGAGAAAGAGAGAGAGAAGAGAGAAATAAAGACAGAGAGAGAAGAGGAGAGGAGGGGGAAGGGAGAGGTGAGACAGGAGAGAGAGGAAAAATAGGGGAGAGTGAGAGAGAGGGTGGAGGGAAAGAGGAAAGAGGAGGGAAGGGAGAGAGAGAGGAGAAGAAGAAGAAGAAGAAGAAGAAGAAGAAGAAGAAGAAGAAGAAGGAGGAGGAGGAGGAGGAGGAGGAGGAGGAGGAGGAGGAGGAGGAGGAGAAGAAGAAGAAGGAGAAGGAGAAGAAGAGAAGGAGGAGGAGGGAGGAGGAGGGGGGAGAAGAGGGGGAAAGAAGAGAGGTGGGGAGAAGAGAGAAAGAAAGAGAGAAGGAGGAGAGAGAGAAAAGAGAAGATAGAGAAGGGAGGGGAGAGTGAGGGAGAGAGGAGAGAAAAGAGAGAGGAGAAGAGAGAGGAGGAAGGAGGAGGAGGGAGAGAGAGAGAGAGAGAGAGAGAGAGAGAGAGAGAGAGAGAGAGAGAGAAATGAGGGAAGAGAGCTTTATGAAAGCATTCTTGATCAACCCCACCCCTAAATACAATGATATGTGAGAGCCTTGGCTATCCTCCAACTCCTTATTCCTCAGCCTTTCCTTCTGAATTATAAGTCCTTGTGTTTTCTGGTCCCAAGAAGCCTCCTAGAAGGGGTTGAATGCCCTCAGGGGAACGCTGACTCTGGCCAGCATCTCCTAATATGACTCCATAAATAAAGGAGAGACAGACCGGGCTCCCTAGGAAGACAAAATACATTTGGCTTTTAAAATAAATAAAATAATTACCTCACTGATTGAGACTGCTGCTCTCCTGATGGGTCAGTGTCTCTTAGAACCTGGAGGGTGATTCACAACACTCTTGAAGGGCCAGGGCCTTCTCACACTCTTTTTAAATCAAGAAAATTTTCCTCATCTGTACCACTTCAGACCATTTTTGCTCTAGGCTAGAACCGTTAGTAAGTCAGCTGTCTGTCCCCAGAGCATAATTGGTCATGGAGCTAGAGTAAACTCACCAACAGCATGATCTGCCTCCTCCCCTGCTGCTCCCAGACTCCACATGAGTTGCTGGCTGATGAACCAAATGGCCATTCTCTCACCCCGAGGGCCCAGAGCAGCTCCTAGTCTAGTGCCAGCTCTGGCATTTTCAGGATCAGGGGATGGCTGGAAACATGGTTCAGTGCAAAGATCCTAAGCTTAGAGTTAGAGGTCCTGAATTTGCAAGATCTGACTCTCCTACTTATTGCCTGTGTGATCTCAGGCATGTCATGAAAACCCTTCAGCACTTGGTTTCTTCATTTGTAAAATAAGTCTAATATACTTGTATCAAGAGGTGGCCTCGTAGAATGGGTAGAAAGCTAACCTCAAAGTCAAGAAGATCTGAGTTCAAATCCTCTCTTTTATATGTAATGTGTGACCCTGGGCATGTCATGGGCATCTCTCAGTGCCCCCCAAAGACCTCTTTAAGACCATTAAGTGACCCAGCAGTTACTGATGTACATTTGTAGGAGTTTTCTCTTTGAAAATTCCTGATAACAGTGAAATCACAGGTCCAGTTTAAAAAAAAAAACCTATACTACCAAGGATCAAATGAGATAAGAAATAAGGAAGTCAATCCTTAAGAGGATCAGCAGAATTGGGGATGTTTACCTTGAAAAAAAGACTCAGATGAAATACAATAGCTAATAATAGCAATACTTAGCATTTACGTAACACTTTACATGTTATCTCATTTGATCCTGAAAACAGCCCTATGATGTAGGTGCTGTTATTGTTATCCCCTGCTAATTTATTACTATTATTATTTACCAATGAGAAAACTTAGGCACAGAGCAGTTAGTAAGTGTCCAAGGCAGAATTTGGACTTTTGGGACTTACTGACTCCAAAGCTAAGTATTTGAGGTCAGATTTGAACTCAGGTGTTCCTGACTCTTCATAAGTTTAAGTCAGCCTGAGACACTTATTTAGCTTGCAACCCTGGGCAAGTCACTTCACCCTGTTTGCCTCAGTTTCCTCATACATAAAATGAGTTGGAGAAGGAAATGGTAAACCACTCCGGTATCTTTGCCACGAAAACCCCAAATGGGGTCATGAAGAGTTGGACATGACTGAAATGACTGAACAACAGAATTTATTAATGGAATGGCTTGCTCCATGGTGTTTGCAAAGCTCTTCCCTTACATGTTATCAAGATTCTCCCAGAAGTCAGCTACCTAGCATGCTCCATGTAGAGAGGTTGCAGCAGCTGAGTAAGCTGATGGAGTCTACACATCACTATATGTAAGACTCCCAATACATGTATGTAAGCTATACTCAGAGTAAATATGAGGTAATCTCAGAGGGAAGGCACTCCTAGCTCAAGGGACTGGGCAAAGCCTGTTTCAGAAGGTAGGATTTGAGCTGGGTCTTAAAGGAAGCCAGGGAAGCTGGATTCCTGGCTTGGGAGAGAACCATGGCAAAGTCACCAAGGTGGCAGTGAAGGGTCACATGTGAGGAAAAGTGAGTAGACTAGAGTTGAACCAGAGAAGGTGGGAGAAGGAGTAATGTGTAAGAAGGCTGAAAAGGTCGGAAAGGAACAGATTGTTAAAGGCTTTAAATACCAAAGAGAACATTTTGTTTTATCCTGAAAGTACTGGGGGACTCTAGAGTTTATTGGGGAATTTATAAGACAATCAAATTACTCTCTCAGCCAGAGACAGCATTTTGTCACTGGCTCTGTCTGTTTCAGCTCCATCCCTGCTCCAAGATCAGTCTTCGACTCTGATGCCCCCCCCCTCCCAGAGTCAGGTTCTGACTCTGCCTTCTTCCTTAGGGGAAAACAACCACGGTCAGCTGTGCTTTAAATGCATCGTTGGGGGTAAATTTCCCACTGCTGGCCAGTTGCTGGACCAAGTTACTGGCTCTGGGTGTATGAGATGGCCCCTGGAGTCCTTTCCAATTCTGACATTCTGTGAGCTTTGTAACCATAAAGTGCCCTGTAAATGGAAACCACTTATGGAATGTATGCTTGCAAACATACTCACACAAGCATCATTTTTTCAAGACCGAGAAGTTTAGAAATGGTTGAGAATTTCCTGCAGAATATGCACCCATTCATTCATTCATTCAACAAGGAAATGTTGAATTGAGTGACTATTCTGTGCAAGAAACTGTACTAGATGTTTAGGATGAAAAAAAAAGTACCTACACTTAAAGAGCTTGCATTCTACCGGGAAGATGGAGGGGGTATAAAGGTAGGAAGAGGGAATACAACATATACACATATGTGTAAATACAAGTTCAATAGGGTACTGGGATGAAATATTGTAGGCCACAGGAATCCATCCTGTGTGAACATGAGCACAGATGAGCTGTACCCAGGCCTTTGGGAGATATGCCTTCTGGTCCAAGGGGGAAGTAAACAGCTGAGCAGAACAGACTGGAAAATGGGTGCTGCATAGCCTGTGAGTGTCCAGATGAAGTGGGGGGGGGGGGTAAGTAATGAGATTTTACCAGGCAGGAGCCAACAATTACTCTCTGTTTTGAATAAATACAAATCTTCATTTTTTTCAGTCTTATCTCCCTTGACTGATGTCTGTACACTTTCTATACCCACCCTGCTATTCCCCTAATTGTCCCTCAGACTTGGTTTAAACATTCTTGTCACTGCACATTTATTCACAGAAATGTCCTCCCCTTTCCCCTTTTCTCCAAATCCAAATATTTATTTTGTGTGAATGTGTGTGTGTGTGTGTGTGTGTATATATGTATGTATGTATGTATGTGTATGTATGTATTTAATATATTATAGATAATATGCATATGTATAGATAGATAGTATAGACAGTATGTATATAATATGTCATGTATTATAGATAGTATGTAAATGTGTATATGTAAAAAGGCATGTATATGCTGGGAAGTGTTTAACAACTGGTTCTCCAAAAAATGGCATACTGTAAAGTTTAATCTGCAATATTAACATTTCTCCTACACTTTTTAAGTCTGAACAATCAATAAAATAATAAACAAAGCCTGATTTATCATGTTTGCCAGTTTACAAAATATAAATGCTCACTTTTTAAGCTAAAATCTAACAATCAATTTTCAAAAGCTGGTTCAAGCTTGTTTCAGCACACATCTGCCTCCACTCTCCTTCCCTCAACCCTTTTACTAGAGGAGGGCCATGGAAACTTCAATATACCTGGAAAGTATTGGACTTCCTATCTTCTCATTGGTGTCTAAATGACATTCCCAGGTCAACTGATCAAAAGGTTTTCATTGGGAACCAAGGACAAACTGGATGTATATTCATGGCTCCATGAGGAGCCCAAAATCCCACCATGCCTAAGGGGACATAATCTTGAGTACTCCATGAATAGGGGAAAAGGACTTCCAGCAAATAGGAGCTGTGAATTATCCCTTACATATCGTCCTCTGAGCTTGAGTCCATTTTCCCCTTGGAATCTGTACATATTTGTGGGAGAGTATGTCACAGGCTTTTAGAAAGATGTTTTTCTTTCACCAACTTTTTATTGCACTACCTTAGTAAATACTCTTTGCTAAAAGCATCTCAAGGCAGGCTGACTAATTGATTCTCAAGTGATAATCTCAGGAGAAAGTACACTGGTGGGGGCTTAAGACCATTGGCATTATGAAATCACTTCCAACTCCTCAGAGGTACCCTTTGGACTCCAAGGGGGAGATATAGTCTTGCCATTGAACCCAACTCTTATCTGTGAGTGATAATTGGGAGAAAAATCCTCTGAGCTTAGAGAGGAGGAGGGGTGTACTGGTAAATATTTAAGAACCAGCTCTTGGTGGGGGATGTTTGTACAACATACTTCTAAGTTTAATCTGCATTATTAAAAATTTTTCCTCCCTTACTTTCTTAAGTCTAGACAACCAACAAAACAATAAATCAAGCCCTGACTTTTAGCGTTTGCCCATTTCCAAGGTATAAATGCTCACACTGAAAAATTTAACAATCAGCTCCCACAAGCCAACATCAGCTAACTCCAGCACATCCACTGTTTGAGCTCATATGGCTTGTGAGACACTGATCACAATCTTCCCTGCATACTAGTTTTTTTTTAAATTAGTTCTGCCTTGAGAGGCAGATCAGAAGAATATATGAAGTAGAATCATAACTCTAGAGCTAGAAGGAGTCTCATAAGCCACACAATCCAACCCCCTCATTTTACAGTTAATAAGACTGAGGCCCAGAGAAGTTAATTGACTTTCCTAAGGTCACATAGGTAGTAAATATTGAAGTAGAATTTGAGCAGGAGGTGTTAAAGGGCATAGGAATAGAAGCTATTAGAGACTTTCCGATGCAAATGTCCTCCTCCTTATTCCTCCTTCAATTCCCAGCTCATCTCACCGTCCCCCAAGAAGCTTTTTTGAATCTGACCCACAATGAGTTTTCCTTCGTCTGAGCAACCTTAATACTTATTTTTTTGTTCCCCTTCATCTGATTCATAGAATTCACTATCTCCTATTATTAAAAGAGCCTTATCTAGTAAGGGACAAATGGAGCTTTATCTGAGGATGATAAATTTAGAAGGTATCTAAGGGGCTGATAAGAAGTGTGCCTGCTGATTAGCTTGATGAAGTAGAGAGACTGGAACTTTTAATTCTATCTTCCTATGCCGGGGTATGGTTGTGCCCCCTCAGCATCTCACAGAGAAAGCATGTTAGTGACAAAATGAATTGGTTTGCTTGGATAATTGTGAAAAGAGCCACCTATTTGTTCTGACCAATAAAAGAGAGCCTTCAGTCATAGATTTTGCCTTTCCTCCTTTTCCCGCCTCTTTTCAGAGGATAGACCAGAGCTAACAGCAGACGTGGATATGAGGAGATGTGTTCTGAAGTGTTAGCTTTTGTAGCCCCCTATTCTTACCTGCTGATCCATCCCATAAATTCACTGAAAAAAAACCCTAAGTGAATATTTACCTGTCTGCTGGACCTCTCTAGCAAGTTTTTGAATCTGCAGAAAGGTTCAGGAACCTTAGGAGTTAAGTCAGAAATTAAGGGGTATCTGATCCTCTCTCCCTCAGATGGAAAGGATGATCATTCTCCCTAAGTTTGCTGAGAGTTGATTTGATCATAAATTCATTTAGATCTTCTAAAAACTCCATTTTAAAAATTGAGTATGCTGTTCTGCCTTTAAGGCCACAAAAACAGAAAATACAAGGCTCCCGCTTAAAAACAAGGTTGATCACAAGACCTGAGACTCTTGAAAATGTAACCAAAAAATGAAGTAGGGTGGTTGTACAATATTTAGAAGGAGATATTGACACCACACCAATACTGAGCTACAATTACTGATAGCAACCCCACGTGAATGGGCAGCTAGGTGGCACAGTGGATAGAGTGCCAGGCTTGGAGTCAGAAAGACCTGAATTCCAATCTGACCTCAGACACTTACTAGCTATATTATTCTGGGCAAGTCATTTAACCCTGTTTGCCTCAGTTTCCTCATCTGTAAAATGAGCTGGAGAAGAAAATGGCAAATCACTCCAGTATCTATGACAAGAAAAGCCCAAATGGGGTCACAAAGAGTTGGACACAACTGAAATGACCAAACAACATCAACAACATGGACAAAAGTCCATATGAACACCCATCTCCAGGAGTGGCCTGGGAAACAACTGTGCCTGATATCCAGTAATGGAAGATACCCATTATTATACAACCCATAGGGTAGAATACAATCCAAAGGGTCAATGGGACAAATGATGACAAATGGGACCCTGATAGATGATACTTACATTATATCCCTACTGTAACTATACCTGATTAACAGCACAGGATGGGACCTTTTTCCACTCTGGAGGAACACAGACTCCCCAATGGACAGTGCAGCCACACCCCAAGCTTCACCTCTGCTTCTCCTCAAAGACAGGAAAGGAATTCCCACTGCTGAAGGGGAATGCCCAGGTATATGAGTCTGGGAGACTTGGGCAATATTGTATTGGCATAGTATTGAGAGCTGGGCTTGGGGTCAGGAAACCCTGGATTCTCTGACATTTAACTAGTTATGTGACTATGGGTTAGTCACCATCTCTCTATGCCTCAGTTTCCTCATCTGTAAAACAAAAAGATTGGACCCGACATTCTCTAAAGTTCCTTATAACTCTAAATCTTAGATCCTAGATTCCACTTCAATACATTAGTTACATCCTTACCTCTAAATTTTTAAACCAAGCAAATATAAAATGTCTAGCCACCTTCCAAAGTCCAGAGTTTGGCTACATTGCTCCCATTATCTATATTATTCTATCCTTTCCTTATTGAAATATCACATGGAGAGAGCAACCCCATACCGGCAATAAACCATGGACTTAATGCAATAGAGATTTCCACAGTAATGTTAGTTTTGTTATGCTTAAATGTTTCCCCTTCTGGATTAAATTAAGTGGTACACATAAAGCAGAGACCCAAAGAGCTACTGCATTTGTATCCTGGAGGTCAATCCCTATATTCATGGAAGTGATGCAATGAATAGAGAAGTGGACCTGGAGTCAGGAAGACCTGAGCTCAAAACCAGCATTAGACACTAACTGTATGACCCTGGGCAAGTCATTTAACTTCCATCTGCCTCAGTTTCCTCATCTGTAAAATAAGATTAATAATTCCACCTACCTCCCTGGGTTGTTGGGAGGATAAGATGAATTAATCTTTGTAAAGGGCTTTGCAAGCCTTAGAGAGCTATATAATGTTATTATTCAGGTCCTACATATCTGTATATATGATTGGCACATAGTAGGCATTTAATCATTGATTTTCCACTCATTCTTTCCCATCATGCCTAATGGGAGCAGGAAGTGAATGCAGAGTCATGAGTGTGGACAGTGTGCCAAAAATATAAACCAGGTGGTCAGTCTGACCCCAAGTTAGGGTAGGTTGAATCTCCCCCATTCTGTCCTGGAGAAATGAGACCCCTCCATTCTTGATGCCTGCTCCTTCTCCCCACCCAAATCCCTGCCAAGTATAATCCTTTCTAGAATCTGCCTGCATTGTAGAAGAAAAGCATGAGTTATGATAAATCTTGTGATATTTATCTCCTAGAATCTGAATGCAGAATGGATAATAACTGAACACCTTTGAAACACAGACAAACATGAGCTCAGGGGAGTACCAAACTGAATGATCCTCCTTACTTATTAATCAGTTTTTTATTTACTTCAAGCTCTCCTCTCTGCTCCACAGTAGTGCATCCAAAAACACCAATGCCATTGTTTTGCTTCTGGTGCCGTTCATTTGTCCCATTGATGTTTAGTTTGGAGTGTTTTATGATCACTACATGGGATGCCCTTTGGGGAATGAGACACGGGGCTGGAAATGTGGGAAGAGAATAATAAAGCTGGAAACTCCGGAGATGCCAATCAGGATTTGCATAGGTACAAAGGATATTCTGAACGTTTATTATGTATTATGTCCCGTCCAGAGTGCTGGGTCTAGAACAGGAAGTTGGTTGGTTGTTTCAGTTGTGTCTGACTCATTGTGACCCCATTTGAGGTTTTCTTGGCAGAGAAACTGGAGTAGTTTGCCATTTCCTTTTCCAGCTTATTTTACAGATAAGGAAACTGAGGCAAACAAGGTGAAGTGACTTGCCCAGGGTCACAGACTAAGTGGTATACACACTATACACACATGGTATACACACTAATAAATCAGCAGCTGATCCTGCCGGGAGACAACCTTAGCAGGCTCCTAACTGAGTGCCCTGAAGGGCAAGGCTAAAGATTAAATCAGCCCCAGGTGATGAACTCAGTCCTCTGGTCCTGAAAGAACAGGTCAATGTTACAAGTCAGTCCCTGCCAGTGATATGTGAACGATAATAAAATATAGGAGAGAATCAACATTAGAGAAGGTCACAAGTAGCCCCAATTTCCACAAGAGGGCTGAAAACTGCAGGAGTGGTGATTACCAAGAGCCATTAAGGCTTCATCAAGAACAGGTCATGCCAGATTAACCTTATTTCCTTTGCGGACAGGATTGCTAAACTAGCATATGAGGGTAATTCTGTGGATATAATTTACCTGAATTTTATCAACGCTTTTGAAAAAATGTCAAGCTCTTCCCATGGAAAAGATAGAGAGGTATGGATTCTACAATAACATTCAGGGGTGGGGAACCTGCGGCCTCGAGGCCACATGTGGCCTTCTAGGTCCTCAAGTGTGACTGAATCCAAACTTCACAGAACAAATGTGGCCTCGAGGCAGCAGGTTCCCCATCCCTGATTATAGATTAGGACTGATTAGATCTCTAGACACAGAATGTTATCAATGGCTCAATGTCGTTGTGGGAAGGGCTTTCCAGTGTAGTATTCCAAGGCCCTGGGCTGTTTAACGTTTTTATCAATGACTTGAACAAAGGCTCCTCAAATTTGTAAGTGACAAATCTGAGATAGATAGCTAGTGCATTGAATGACAGAGTCAGGATCCAAAAGGATCTGGGGGGGAGGGGAAGGGAATAAAACATAAACATTTATTGACTACCTACTATGTGCTAGGCACCGCACTAAGCACTTTACAAATATTATCTCATTTATTCCTCACAACAACCCTGAAAGGTGGATGCTATTATTATCCACATTTTACAGTTGAGGAAATGGAGGCAGATAGAGGCTAAGTGACTTGCCCAGAGTCACACAGATAATACTTTTCTAAGGTCAAATTTGAACTCAGGCCTTCCTGACTCCAGGTCTAGGGCTCTATCCACTGCCACATCTAGCTACCTTTTGACAGGCTAAACATTGGGCTAAATCTATTGACAAGAAATTCAATAGGGATAAATGTAAAATCTCCAACTTGGGTACAAAAAAGTCAACTTCAAATATATTATATGAGGGGAAAAAATGATTAGACAGCAGTTGCTCCAAAAAAGATACAGGGTGGGGTGAGTGGACTAGAAATTCAGTATATGTCAACTGTTTTACGTAGCAGTTTGTTTTACGTGGCAGTCTACGATGCTTGTTGGATGCTGGGCTTCACAAAGAAAGGCCTGTCTTCCAGAAACAAGGACATGATGTTTCCTCACTGTACTCTGTCCTTGTTAGACCTCATCTGGATACCAGCTCTGGATACCATGATTCAGTAAGGATATTGGTAAGTAAGAGAGTGTCCAGAGGAGGGCAGTAAGGATGGTGAAGGGTCTTGAGTCCATGGCACATGTGGTCTGGTTGAAGGAAGAAAGCATGTTCAGTTTAGAAAACTCCAAGGGGACATGATCACTTTTTTTTAATTAATTAATTTATTTTTAGTTTTCAACATTCATTTTTATAAGATTGTGTGTTACAAATTCTTCACCCTCCTTTCCAACTCCCCTCCCCAAGACACCATGCAATCTGATGTAAGTTGTACATGTACAATCATATTAGACATATTTTCACATTAGTCATGTTGTGGAAGAAGACATGGTCACTTTCTTTAAGTATCTCAAGGACTTTCATGTGAAGGAGAGATTAGAGTTGGGGCCCAGAAGACTGAACCATAAGAGGTGAATTTAGGTTTGATTTCAGAGAAAACTTCTTAGCAATTAGAACTAGCTATCAAAAAGGAGAATGGACTTTTTTATAAGTTTAAATATATTTTATTTATTTCATTAAACATTTCTCAATTATATATTTTTTTAATTTAACATTCTTTTTTTAAAATTTTGAGTTCCAAATTCTCTCCCTTCCTCCTTCCCCTCCCTACTCCTTGAGAAGGCAAACAATTGGACATCAGTTACACATGTGAAGTCATGCAAAATTTATTTCCATATTAGCCATGTTACAAAATAAAACACACACACACAAAACAAGAAAAATAAAGAAAGTGCAATTTCACTCTGTACCCAGAGTTTATCAATTCTCTCTCTTTGGGTGGATAGCATTCTTTGAGAATGGGCTCTTTTGAAAGGTGGTGAATTCCCCTTTGTAGAGGTCTTTGAGCAGAGGCTGTACAACCATTTGTCAAATGTATGAAAGCATCGATTCCTTTTATGTATGGGTAGACTCATACACGGCCACTGTGATGCCTTCTAACTCTGAAATTCTGTGATCTCGTGAGTGGGATCATTGGAATGCCTGAGGAAGCCAATCCCATGAAGATAGTGTCAAGACCTTCCTCACTCATTTTCCCCATTATATTCCCTCCTTTGCAAGAGGGGAAGCCCTAACAAATATGATACAAACCTAGTTATTCTACTTCTTGAACAATATGAACTTACAGTTCATGCAAGGGCTATTCTAAATGCAGATTTCTTGTTGTTCAGTCATTTTAGTCATGTCCAACTCTTCGTGACCCCAGTTGGGGCTTTCTTGATAAAGATATTGGAGTGGTTTGCCATTTGCTCCTCCAGCTCATTTTACAGAGAAGGAAACTGAGGCAAACAGGGTTAAGTGACTTGCCCAGGGTCACATAGCTAATAAGCATCTAAGGTCAAATTTGAACTCAAGATGAGTCTTCCTGACTCCAGGCCTGGTGCTCTGTGCACTATGGCACCACCTAGTGACCCAAACTCTTACCAAGAATCAAACAAGACTGAATTAAATTGGACAGAGCAAAATTATGAAACATTGGTCTATAAATATGAGAACCAGACTTGACAGAACAGATTAAATGTCATTACAAGGGCATCAGTATTTAACCTCTAACAATAAGGATCTTTTAAGAAGATGCTCATGTTCAGTGATAAACCATAATACAACTATTTTATTTTTAAACCAGACCTGTGATTTTATTGGTGCAGGGAGCTCTTGGTAAGGGAACTCTCTTTTCCAATGTAGCCTACTTAAGGCCAGAGATTAGGTTATTTGCCCAGGGTCATACATTCAATATATCTCAAGAACAGGATTTAAACCCAGGTCTTCCTGACCTTGAGGCCAACTCTCAATCCACTATACCATGCTGTTTCTGAAGTGTAACTATCCATCAGACCCAAGGAATAATCCCAGTGTAGACAATGAGAGAAGTATGCCCACAACAACTGTCAAAACCAGCCATTTCCTAAACATTGTATGCACAGATGTTGTTGTTTATCCTTTGTTCTTGAAGACATCAAAACATTATGGTGTAATGTCTTGACTTGTGCATGAATTGGGTATAAGTGGGGCAGAGCTGGGCAGTCATCTCACTCTTTCTTCCAGTCATCAAAGTCCAGTGGCAGGACAAAGGTCAAGACTGCTGGTGAAGGACTGGGATACAGTGGGGTGATGGCCTTCCTAAATGAAAGTCTTTCCCAGGTCTCAATTTGTCTGAGGCCATACCCGTTCAATGACTAAGGGCACAGATAAGACATCTTTCAATGTTCAAGGAGGATGATGCAGGATATAGAATCAATTAAAGAAAACAGGTTACAAACCTCAGTCTATAACTCATCCAGGAAAACCTTAAGGTTCTTTTCTGATTCCAAGATTCACTTTCCTTATCTTTCCCATAAAGCCTAAGGCAACCCTGACCAACTCCACTGTAGCTTGCTTTATCAAAAGTGTAAGAATATAGAGCAGTAGGGCAGTAGATAAAATGCTAGACATGGAGTCCATATAATCTCAGATACTACTAACTGTGTGACCCTCCCTGAGCAAGTCATTTTACCTCTGCTGCCTCTGTTTCCTCATCTGTAAATCAGGAATAATAACACCTAGGTGGCTCAGTGGATAGAGCACTTGTCCTGGAGTCAGGAAGACCTGGGTTCAAATTCAGCCTCAGATACTTACTAGCTGTATGACCTTGGGCAAGTCACTTCACCCTGTTTACCTTAGTTTCCTCATCTGTAAAATGAGCTGGAGAAGGAAATGGCAGATCACTCCAGTCTCTCTGCCAAGAAAACCCCAAATGGAGTCACAAAGAGAACAACAGCAAAATGGAAAACCTCTGGAGTTCCTCTCTTCACCTAATGCATACTGTCCCCTCTGAGCACAGAATCCCCTTTAATTTGCCCTACCCCCACTCTCATGGAAAAGGGAGCTCTCATTCGCCTGCAGGACACTCTCTCATTTGTGTCCAAGATGAGAGCATCTCCCTATCCCAGACATCAGCTCCTATTTTATTTCCTCCTGGGACAAAACAGACCAGACAAATAGCCCCTGGCAATGTGACTGGATAGCCTACAATTATTTTTTTCACTAGCTGAGAGAGAGACATCCTTCTCTCGCAAATTACTTCTCTCCCAAATTACTGTCATTTTTTTTATTATGGTAAATAGCAAAAAGACTCACCACAGGGCATGCAGTGCTCTGCCTACCCCCGGGTGTCTGCAAGCAGCACCCAGAACTCTCTCTCCCCAGGAAAAACAAATAAGCAAATAGATCTTCTCCCAGGCCAGAGAGAATGGGCTCATTAAAGAGACAGCCGACCCTAAAAGTACATTACATGCATATTAAAATCCAGGGGAAAATATCTGGAGTGAAACCAGGATCCTGTTTGTTTTTCAATGCAAGAGAAAGGACCACAAGAGCTCTGGGAAATATTTCCATGAGGGTCTCCCAAGGAGCTCTCCAGATTTTGCACTGGTTACAAGGTGACATGCTCATTATTCTCCTGGGCTTACAAAGATAAGGCGAAGGCCTTGGCATCCAGCTGAGATGAAGACACACGGTATCCCCCAATTTCAGGTTGATGCTAGAGAGGAAACCAGTGTTAACATGAATCCCCCAGCTCTGCAAGGCTCCATTCCTCCATGTCTGCAAGAAGTTCCATCAGAACTTAGAATATCTCCTTCTCTTCCAAGCACAGTTCATGTGGCCTTTCCTCATCCTCCTAATTATTGTCATCCACCCCATACCAAATTATTTTCTGTTTACTTTGTATACTTCTATTATACTGCAGAGTATTTTTGTCTTTGTCCCTCAATGCCAAGCACAGTGTCTTTGTATATGGTAGGTACTTCAAAAATGCTTGTTGGATTGGATCTACATTATATATGTAGTGTTCCTTTCCATGAGGGCCAAGACTAGTTCATTTTTGTCTTTGTATTACCAGGGTCTAGGATTGTTGAGGCAGCTAGGTGGTACAGTGGATAGAGCACCTGGACTGGAGTCAAGAAGACCTGAGTTCAAATCTGGCCTCACATACTTACTAGCTGTGTTACCCTAGGCAAATCAGTTCACCCTGTTTGCTTCAGTATCATCACCTATAACATGAGCTGGAGAAGGAAATGGCAAACCACTCCAGTATCTTTACAATAATACCCCAAATGGGATCACGAAGAGCTGGACACAACTAAACAACAACATCTAGGATCGTATCTTGCACATTGGGGTTAAAGGGGTCGAAGGTCCGGATATGATTTCATAGAGTAGGTAACACATCAGATTATAGAGTTTTAAAGATAAACTCCTCATAGGATCATTGTTTTATACCTAAAAGGCACCTCTGAGGAAGGGTGGAGGGTGTTCAGGGAAGACTAGTACCTCTGGCATAAGGGCTGCTCTTCCATCTTTGGTGTCTACCTGATTCACCTGTGGTTCCAAAAAGCGGTAGCGTGCACAGGGGCCATGGTCCAGGAAAACCGTCTTGGCAGATGGGCTAAACCAGGTTGAGGGTAACTGAGGGGGTCTCAAATCTGTCGGTGAGTTGGGCGTAAATCTACCCCAAACATGTGAAGACTTCCCCCAACAGAATGGGCAGATGAGAACAATTTGTTCCAATGGCCACGAAGGTTGCTGGAGCAGGGTCTATGGAACATTAGAGCTTGGTCAGACATCAAAGGTCACACACTGTATCCCAAGCCATCCCCAGTCTCGTCTTGACTTTTTTCTTGATGCTGTACTTCCATGACTCTGGAAGAGATAGTGAGGTTGACCGCTTTGTGCAGCTCTGCCTCACTTAAATCCACTTTATTCACATGAGTCAAAAGATAATCCTCATACCATTTTACCATTAATGGACTATTTTGTGCCCAATTTGTGGCAGAGTCTTCAGAGCTCATATTGGTCTGATCAACCACAGTCAGACACACTGTATCTTGACCCTGACACAGTGATGCATTTTGGTTCTGTTCAAGCACAAAGAACAACAACCACCTCTGAAGACAACTAGTCCAACCTCTCCTCCCCTGCCCCATTTACAGATGAGAAAACTAAAGTTTAGCAAGGTTCAGTGACTTATCCAAGACCATACAGATAGTAAGCATCAGAGGCAGAGTTTGTCTTTAGGCAGAGGTTAGATAATCACTCCTTGGAGGGTGTTATACCCCTAACCAGGAGATTCCTTTGGTGGACAGGATGGACTGGAGGACCTCTGAGGTTCTAAAAAGAGTCATAACTTTCAAATTCAGTGATTCTGTGAGACCTAGTTCAGCACTCATCCCACTATGCCCACAGGTCTCTAAGTACGGAAACTCTTTCCACTAGTGCAGAATAGCAGCTCCTATCTATCTATCTATCTATCTATCTATCTATCTATCTATCTATCTA
>NW_020954713.1:5339050-5347800 GCF_900497805.2 Vombatus ursinus | reverse complement strand
CTATCTATCTATCTATCTATCTATCTATCTATCTATCTATCTATCTATCTATCTATCTATATGTATGTATGTGTATATATATACATATTTACATGTATACACATATATGCATGTATGTATATGTATGTGCAGGTATATGTGTATGTATGAATGTATTCATAGAAAGCTGCCTGGGGCACTGAGGGTTTCAGTGACTCACGCATAGTCACACAAGTAGTATATGTCAGGTGCGGGATTTGAACTCAGGTTTTCTGGGTCTCAAGACTAGTCTGTCCTTCACTATACCACACTAGCTCTAAAAGGAGCCTGCAACATCATTGGTGCTTAATAAATGTTTCCTGAGTTGTTCCATTGTTGAATGCCCCTATCTTGTCAGCTCCAGCCCCTGAGCTCTCAGACTCCCCCCAGTCCCACCCAACTCACCTTGTTTTGGAAACAAACTTTTTGTCCCACCCCCAGAGAAGCAACCAACCTTGCAAACAGGCAGGAACCTGCAGAAAAGAGATAACAATAGATTTTATTTATATAATCCTTTAAACGTCTAATCTTTGTTGATCCTCATGTCAGCCCTGGAAGGTAGCTGATATTAATATCCTCATTTTTCTTTTCTTTTTTTATCTTATTGAATCCTTAGTATTTTATTTTTCCCTAATTACATCTAAAAACAATTTTTTTAATTTATGTATTTGTTTATTTTTAGTTTTCAACATTCACTTTTATAAGATTTTGATTTCTAAATTTTCCCCCTCCCTCCCCTCCCCCCTCCCCAAGACAGCATGCAATCTGATATAGGCCATACATGTACAATCATATTAAACATATTTCCATATTAGTCATGTTGTGAAAGAAGAATCAGAACAAAAGGGAAAAGCCATGAGAAAGAAAAAACAAAAACAAAAAGAAAAGAAAAAAGAAAATAGTATGCTTTGATCTACATTCAGCCTATATAGTTCTTTCTCTGAATGCGGATAGCATTTTCCATCATGAGTCTAAAATAGATTTTTAACATTCATTTTTAAAACTTTGAATTCCAAGTTCTTGCCCCTCCTCCCTCTTTACACCCCTCATTGAGAGGGCAAGCAATTCGATATAGGTTATACATGTGTAGTCATGCAAAGCATATTTCCATATTAGTCATGCTGTGAAAGAAAACACAGACAAAAAAAAGCTCAAGAAAAATAAAGTTTTAAAAGTATGCCTCAGTCAGGTATTCAGATATTATCAGTTCTTTGTCTGGGGATGGATAGCATTTTTCATTATAAATCCTTCTGAGTTGTCTTGGATCATTAAATTGCTGAGAATAGCTAAGTCATCATTCGCAGCTGATCATCTTACAATATTGCTGTTACTTTGTACACAGTACATTTCACTTTGCATCAGTTAATGTAAGTCTTTCCAGGTTTTTCTGAGATCAACCTGCTAATCATTTCTTATGGTACAATAGTATTCCATCACAATCACATAGCACAATTTGTTCAGCCATTCCTCAGTTGATAGGCATCTCCCCAATTTCCAACTCTCTGCCACCAGAAAAGAGCTGCTACAAACATTTCCATACATATAGGTCCTTTTCCTCTTTGTTGTTTCTCTTTTTGGATACAGACCTAGTACTAGATCAAAGGGTATGTATGTGTGGTTCTATAGTCCTTTGGGCATAGTTGCAAATTGCTCTAAAGAATGGTTGAATCAGTTCACAACTCCACCAGCAGCACATTAATGTCTCATTTTTCCCACGTCCCCTCCAACGTTTGCCATTCTCCTTTTCTGTCCTATTAGCCAAGAAAGTATGAGGTATGAAGTAGTACCTCAGAATTGTTTCAATTTACATTCCTCCAAGCAATAGCAATTTAGAGCACCTTCTTATATGGCTATAGATAGCTTTGATTACTTTACCTAAAAACAGTTCATACCTCTTGATCATTCATCACTTGGGGAATGGCTTCTGTTTTTATAAATTTGACTCAGTTCTCTATATATTTGAGAAATTAGGACTTTATCAGAGAAACTTGCTTCAAAAATGTTTTCAGTCACAATTGCTAAATGTATTTCCCTTCCTCCTATTCCCTCACTGTTCATTCAATTCTCTCTCTCCTTTCACTCATTCCCTCCTCAAAAGTGTTTTGCTTCTGACTACCACCTCCACTAATCTGCCCTCCTTTCTATCACCCTCCCCTTCTCTTATCCCCTTTCCCTACTACTTTGCTTTAGGGTAAGATAGATTTCTATACTCAATTGAGTGTGTATATTATTCCCTCTTTGAGCCAATTCTGTTAAGAGTAAGATTCACCCATTCCCTCCACCACCACCCCCATCTTCCCCTCCACTGTAAAAGATTTTTCTTGCCTCTTTTATGTGAGATAATTTACCCCATTGTACCCCCTCCCTTTCCCTTTCTCCCAGTGTATTCCTCTTTCTCATCCCTTAATTTTGTTTTTTTAAATATTATCCCTTCATATTCAACTCACACCTGTGCCCTTTGTCTATATATACTCCTAATTGCCCTAATAATGAGAGTTTTTATGAGTTGCAAGTATCATCTTCCCATGTAAGAATGTAAACAGTTTAACATTATGAAGTCCTTTGTGATTTCCCTTTCCTGTTTACCTTTTATGCTTCTCTTGTATTTGAAAGTCTAATTTTGTATTCAGCAATGTTCTTTCCATCAAGAATGCTTGAAAATCCTCAATTTCATTAAATTTCCATTTCTCCCCTGAAGGATTATACTCTATTTTGCTGGGTAGGTGATTCTTGATTGTAATCCTAACTCCTTTGCCCTCTGGAATATCATATTCCAAGCCCTCTGATCCTTTAATATAAAAGCTGCTAAATCTCTTGTTATCTTGACTGTGGCTTCATGACACCTGAATTGTTTCTTTCTGGCTGCTTACAATATTCTCTCCTTGACTGAGAGCTCTAGAATTTGGCTATAATATTTCTGGGAGTTTTCATTTTGGGATCCCTTTCAAGAAGTGATCAGTAGATTTTTTCAATTTCTATTTTACCCTCTGTTTCTAAAACATCACGGCAGTTTTCTTTGATAATTTCTTGAAAGATAATGACTAGGCTCTTTTTTTCTATCATGACTTTCAAGTAGTCTAATAATTTTTAAGTTGTCTCTCCTGAATCTATTTTCCAGGTCAGTTGTTTTTTCCAATGAGATATTTCACATTGTCTTTTCTTTTTTTCATTCTTTTGGTTTTGTTTTATTATTTCTTGATTTCTTACAAAGTTACTAACTTCCATTTGCTCAATTCTAATTTTTAAAGAATTATTTTCTTTTTTTTTTTGAACCATAAAGAGAAATAATTTATTTGGAACAACTTGAATCCAACAACAGATTATTTAAAAAAAAAAAAAAGGCCAGGGGGTTGGAGTGGGGAAAGGTGTCCATGAAGCAACTGACTTCCACAGGAATAGAAATAATTGAAATGAGTTCGAAAAATTCCCAAAATGAGATTTTTCTAAAAGAAAGAAGTAAATCTTTCTTCCTTTGAAGCAGGGTGAGCATTCCGAGACACTTCATAAATAAGATTATCTTGCTCTTCAGGAAGAGAGAAGAGACATCCTGTTTTTGATACACAATTAAATATACTATCCTCCATTGTGAACAAGTGGTGGAGGAATCACTCTTCAACAGTACAATCTAGACATCAAGCAATAAAATCCAAAAGTCTGTTGAATCCACCTTTTCTATTCATATATTGCCTGTACTTCCGTTCTGAGACACATTTATGGCATATGCATTTACAGAACCATCAACTTTTTTCCCTTTTGTGGTGTCAAAGGAAGCAAATTCCATTAATCTCATCATTTCAATTTCTTCTTCTGTTTTGCCTTCCAAGTCTTCTTCAGTAATTTGACGTTCTTTGCTTTTTGTTTCTTTAGTTTCTTTCTTCTCATCATCCCTCCTTTCTTTTAGCCAGAAAGGGGAAGGAGAGGAAGATCGGTGCCTTCTTGGGGATCTGGACCTCCTCCTATGGGGAGAGTGAGAACGACTCCTCCTCCTATCTCTCTCTCGGGATTGGGACCATTCTCTATGCCTTCTCTCTCTCTCTCTGGATGTAGAATGGGATCACCTACACTCCCTCCATGGGGAATGACTCTGGCTCTGGCCCATGACCTGCCTCAGGTGCCACCGCTGCTAGAGTTAAAGAATTATTTTCTTCAGTGAACTTTTGTACCTCTTTTTCCATTTGGCCAATTCTTTTTTTTTACACAGTTTTTTTCTTCAGTGAATTTTTGTGCCTTTTCTTGCATTTGACTAATCATGTTTTTCAGGGCATTCTTCTCTTATTGGTTTTTTGTACCTCTTTTACCATTTGTCCTATTCTGTTTTTTAAGATATTATTTTCTTTAGTATTTTTTTGTTTCTCTCTTTTACCAAGCTGTTGACTCTTTTTTCATGATTTTCTTGCATTACTCTTTTTTCTCTTTCCAATTTTTCTTCTACCTTTTACTTGATTTTGAAAATCCTTTTTGAGCTTTTCCATGGCCTGAGACCAATCCATATTTTTCTTGGAAGATTTGGATGTAGGAACTTTGACTTTGTTTTCTTCTTCTGAGTGTGTGTTTTGATCTTCCTTGTCACCATAGTAACTTTCTATCATCAGAATTTGTTCTGTTGTTTGCCCATTTTTCCAGTCTATTTCTTGACTTTTAACTCTTTGTTAAAGTGGGGCTCTGATTCCAGGGTGGAGGGTGTACTGTCCCAAGTTTCAGGGGTTTTGTGCAGTTGTTTTCAGGGATACTTCTAGGGACCTGTAAGTTTTCAGTTCTTCCAAGATGGTATGATCTAGTGTGTTTACCATTTTCCTGGCCTGTGCCCTGGTCTGTGAGTCACCACAAGCACTCTTTTCTGCCCCAGAACTGTGACAATGGTCCCCTCCACTGCAAGGCACAAGTTCTGGTGTGCTAATGCTCCTCCTCTCCTTGGGAGTGCCACCCACAACTGTGACACAGATCTGAGTGTGGGCAAAGCAACAGGGTCCTGCCTGAGGGCAAGCAAAGAGACCCCTGTAATCTCCTTTCGATCAATTGTTCAACCCCCTTACTGTCTGTGGGCTGAGAGCTCTGGAAGCAGCCACTGCTGCAGCTGATTCAGTGGCTCCCAATGTCTGCTCCTGGTGCTAGGGCCCAGTCTGCACTGGCATGGCCTGTGCTGGATTGTGCTCCACTCTCACCCAGAGGTACCAGACCTTTCCTGCCAACCTTCTAATTTGTCTTTGCCCGCAAAATTATTTCACTCCATCCTTTTGTGGGTTCTGCTGCTCCAGGAATTGTTTTATGGCATTATTTAAAGGTGTTCAGAGGGGTTTTCAGGACAGTTAAGGCGAGTCATTGCCTTTTCTCCACCACCTTGGCTCTTCCTCTCCTCTGCTTTTGATATCTCCATTTTTCTGATGAGGAAACTGAACATCTGAGGGATTCGGGTTTGGAGACAGTTAGGTGACACAGTAGCCAGAGAAATGAACCTGGAGGCAAGAAGATCAAATGAGATAATATTTATAAAGTGCTTAGAATGGTGGTATAGAGTAGGTGCTATATAAATTCTTCTTCCCTAATATAGCTAGTTAGTATCAGAGGCAAGATCTGAAACCAGCTTTCTTCTTAGTCTAAGTCTAGACTCCTTTCTACTAAACCACACTGTTGAAAGCCAGCCCAGGCAGACAGCAATAAAATGTTTTATTATTATCTATTATTTGATCCTCACAATAACCCCAGAAGGCAGGTGCTGTTATTATCCCCATTTTTACAGTTGAGGAAACTGAGGCAGACAGAAATGAAGTGACTTGCCCAAAGTCACATAGCTAGCAAGTTTCTGCAGCCAGATTGAACTCAGGGCTGCCTGAATTCAGGTCCAATGCATTATCCACTGAGCCACCCAGCTACTTCTGGCTGTAGATCTAAAAGAGGACTCAGAGCTCATTTTACAGATGAGGAGACTGAGACCCTGAAAAGGGAAGTGGTCATATGAATCCAGTGAGGATCCAATGAAATAATGCACCCTAGATGTACCCTATAAATGAGATGATGGATAGAAATACATTATCTATACAATATGAATGCCAGCTGTTGTTGAAAAAGTGAAGAAAGCAGCTAGTCTAGCTTCAGGAGACCTGGGTTCAAGCCCCACCCTCA
Organism: Vombatus ursinus; assembly: GCF_900497805.2. NCBI lineage: Eukaryota > Metazoa > Chordata > Mammalia > Diprotodontia > Vombatidae > Vombatus > Vombatus ursinus. The sequence goes on along the minus strand of NW_020954713.1, from coordinate 5,341,662 downwards.
ACCTATGCTTTCTGTCTAACTGTGGATAACAAAGTTCCCTCATGGGCCACCTCCTACAAGAAGCCCTTCCTTAGCCCCCCAGTGGTCAGCCCCTCTCCAACTTTCAAAACACTTTGTACTGACTTATCTGCTTATAAATTGCTCCCCCCACACATGCCCATTAGAAGATAATAATAGCTGATGAGGGTTAAAATTTCTATAGCACTTAAAAGTTTGCAAAGAACATTACAGTATTATCTCATGCTATAACCCTAGGAGATAGGTGCTATTATTGAGGATAACCCCAATTTTACATATGGGGAAACTGAGGCTAAAAGAGACTTGCCCAAGGTCACACAGCCAAATAAAACTCTGAAATAGGATTTGAACTCAGGGCTGCCTGATGTGAAGTTCCATGCTCCATGCATTTCACCACCAAGCTGTCTCAGGGGGCCCTGCTGGAAGAGACTTTTTGTTTGTTTGCTTGTTTTCTTTCACATTTCCAATGCCTGACATATAATATAGGCTTAATAAGAGCATTGTTAACTTGACTGTAACTTAACCTCTCAACAAAGCAACTTGCTAAAAATATGAGTTCTAGAGGGTGGAGCCAAGATGGTGGAGGGAAAGCAGTGACTTAATTGAGCTCTCTCCCCAAACCCCTCCAAATACCTATAAAAAATGGCTCTAAACAAATTCTAAAGCAGGAGAACCCACAAAAAGACAGAGTGAAACAAATTTCCAGCCCAAGACAACCTGGATGGTTGATCAGAAAAGTATATCATGCCAGGCTGAGAGAGGAGCACAGTTCAGCATGGGCGTGCAAGCCTCAGCAATCCTGGAGCAGGCCTCAGTGGACTGAATCACAGATAGCTAGGGCAGTTTCCAGACTTCTCAACCCAGGAATGCCAAAGACAACTTAGAAGGTCAGTGGGAAAAGTCTGTGACTGCAGTGACCTTCTGGCCCACAGACTGAGGGGGAATCGAGTGACTGATCAGAAGGGGATTGCAGGGATCTCTTTGCTAGTGCTGAGGCAGGAACCTCTTGCTTTGCCTGTGCTTGGATCTGGGTCACAGTTATGAGGGGCGGTCCTGGGGCAAGGAGGAGCACTGGCCTGGTGGAGCTTGTTGTGGTGGTGGAGAGGAAACACCTTGCCCCTTATCATAGCACCTTGGAAGAACTGAAAATTTTCAGGTCCCTAGAAGTATCTCTGGAAACAGCTGTACAAACCCCTGAAGCTTGGGACAGTACACTCTTCACATTGGATGCAGATTTTTACCTTAATAAAGAGTTTAAAACTCAAGTAATTGGACAGGATCATGAGTAAGCAGCGCAAAAAGAGTCAGACTATATTATCTTACTTTGGTGACAAAGAAGATCAAAACATACAAACAGAAGAAGACAACAAAGCCAAAGCTCCTACATCCAAAGCCTCCAAGAAAAATATGAATCAGTCCCAGGCCTTGGAAGGGCTCAAAAGGGATTTTGAGAAGCAAGTAAGAGAAGTAGAGGAAAAACTGAGAGTGATGCAAGAAAATCATGAAAAACACGTCAACAGCTTGCTAAAGGAGACCCAAAAAAATACTGAAGAAAATAACACCTTGAAAAATAGCCTAACCCAAATGGCTAAAGAGGTCCAAAAAGCCAGTGAGGAGAAAAACGCCCTAAAAAGCAAAATTGGCCAAATGGAAAAGGAAGTACAAAAGATTACTAAAGAAAATACTTCCTTAAAAATTAGAATGGAGAAATTGGAAGAGAGGGACAATTCAAGAAATCAAGACACTGTAAAACAAATCTAAAAGAAGAAAAAATTAGAAAACAATGTGAAATATCTCATTGGAAAAACAAATGACCTGGAAAATAGATCCAGGACAGAGAATTTAAAAATTATTGGACTACCTGAAAGCCATGATCAAAAAAAGAGCCTAGACATTATCTTGCAAGAAATTATCCAGGAAAACTGCCCTGATATTTTAGAACCAAAGGGCAAAATAGAAATGGAAAGAATCTACCAATCTCCTCCTGAAAGAGATCCCCAAAGGAAAACTCCTAGGAATATTGTAGCCAAATTCCAGAGTTCCCAAGTCAAGGAGAAAATATTACAAACAGCCAGAAAGAAACAATTCAAGTATTGTGGAAACACAAGTATTGTGGATAACACAAGATTTAGCTGCTTCTACATTAAGGGACCACAGGGCATGGAATATAATATTCCAGAGGGCAAAGGAGACAGGATTACAACCAAGAATCACCTACCCAGCACAACTGAGTATAATCCTGCAGGGGAAAAAAAATGGTCATTCAGTGAAATAGAGGACTTTCAAGCATTCTTGATGAAAAGACCAGAGCTGAATAAAAAATTTGATTTTCAAATACAAGACTCAAGTGGAACATGAAGAGGTAAAAGGAAAGAGGAAATCATAAGAGACTTATTAAGGTTGAACTGTTTACATTCCTGCATGGAAAGAGGATATTTGTAACTCAAGAGACCTTTGTCAGTATTAAAGTAGTTGGAGGGAAAAAAATTATATATACATATATATAGATATAGACAGACAGATAGACAGACAGACAGACAGACAGACAGATAGATAGATAGATAGATAGATAGATAGATAGATAGATAGATAGA
>NW_020954713.1:5334221-5339040 GCF_900497805.2 Vombatus ursinus | reverse complement strand
AGATAGATAGATAGATAGATAGATAGATAGATAGATAGATAGATAGATAGATGGCACAGGGTGAGTTGAAAATGAAAGGGTCATATCTGGAGAATAAAATTAAGGGGTGAGAGAGAATTATACTAGGAGAAGAAGAAAGGGAAAGGTAGAATGGGGCAAATTATCTCAAAAAAACAGAAAAGAAAAGGCTCTTACAGTGGAGGTGAAATGGGGGAAGGTGAGAGGGAATGAGTGAATCTATTCTCATAGGATTTGACTTAAGGAGGGAATAACATACACACTCAATTGGGTATGGAAATCTGTCTTACCCGACAGGAAAATGGGAAGGGGAAGGGGACAAGAGAGTAGGGGAATGATAGAGAGGAGGGCAGATTGGGAAAGGGGGTAATCAGAAGCAAATACTTCTGAGGAGGGACAGGGTCTAAAGAAAGAATAGAATAAATGGATGGGTGGGATAGGATTAAGGGAAATAGAGCTAGTTTTTCACAGCATGTCTACTATGGAAGTGTTTTGCGTAACTGCACATATATATCCTATATTTACTTGCTTGCCTTATCAGTAAGGGTGGGTGAGGAGGGAGGAAGGGAGAAAATTTGGAACCCAAAGTTTTAAAAACACATATTTAAAAAAAAAATGTTTTCACATGCAACTGAGAAATAAGAAATATAGGAAATGGGGTACGGAAATCCATCCTGCCCTACAGGAAAATTGAAGGGGAAGGGGATAAGAGCCTTTGGGGAGAGATAGAAGGGAAGGCAGACTAGGGGAAGGGGTATTCAGAATGCATGCCATCTTGGGGTGGGGGGAGGGGTGAGATGGGGTGAAAATTTGAAACTCAAAGTCTTGTGGAAGTAAATGTTGAAAACAAAAAAAAAACAAATAAAAATTAACATAAAAAATATGAGTTCTAAGGAATTGCTGATCTGCATCTATAAAAGGAGGAGCCACACTGGGTGTTCCCCACACAAAGAAATCATAGGTTAGACCCAACAATGACTCTCAATGCACCCTTGATGCCCCTTCAATCATATAGGTCCATTCTTTTCTATTGTAAAAAGAGGTGTGCCCTCTGGGTCTAAGAAGCTGCTTCTTCTCCCCGTTATCTTGTCTCCTACTGTTCAGGTCTCACAGAAGTCACTGGGGTCCCTAAGCAGGGAAGTTTTGAGCTTAGTTGTCCCACAGAGATTGTTATGAGTGTTATGGGAGGGGGACAGATAATGAGCTAAACTGATGCAGATAGAGACGAACTCTGTGTTTGGAATAATAGTACAGACAATAGAATAAGACTTAGACTTAAAAGAAAGGCTAGCTTCTATTTTTGTCAATTCTTTACTATTTTATTTTTCTCAATTACAAGTAAAAACTATTTTCACGTTTGTTTTTTAAAATTCTGAGTTCCAAATTCCCCTCACCCCTCATTGAGAAGGCAAGCAATTTGATATAGATTATACATACGCAGTCATGCAAAACATATTTCCATATTAGACTTGTGAAAGAAAACAAACCAAAAATAATCATGAAAAATAAAGAAAGTTAAAAATAAAAAATATGCTTTGATCTGCATTCAGACTCCATCAGTTCTTTCTCTGGATATGGATAGCATTTTTCATCATGAGTCGTTCGGACTTGTCTTGGGTCATTTTATTGTTCAGAATAGCTAAGTCATTCATAGTTGATCATTGTACAGTGTTATTACTGTTACTGTGTGTAATGTTCTCCTGATTCTGCTCACTTCACTTTGCATCAGTTCATGTAAGTCTTTCCAGGTTTTTCCAAAAGCATCCTGCTCATCATTTCTTATAGCATAATAGTATTACGTTACATTCACACACCACAACTTGTTCAGTCATTCCCCAATTGATGGACATCCCTTCAATTTCTAATTTTTGGCCACCACAAAAAGAACTGCTATAAAAATTTTTGTACATGTAGGTCCTTTTCCTTTTAAAAAAAAATTTTCTGGATACAGACCTAGTAATGTATTGTTGGTATGCACAGTTTTATATCTCTTTGGGTGTAGTTCCAAATTGTTCTCCATAATGGTTGGATCAGTTCACAACTCCACCAACAGTGCATTAGTGTCCCAATTTTCCCACGTCCTCTTCAACAGTTATCATTTTCCTTTTCTGTCATATCAGCCAATCTGATAGGGGTGAGGTCTACCTCGGAGTTGTTTTAATTCACATAGTATTTTTCCATATGACTACAGATAGCTTTGATTTCTTCATCCGAAAACTGCCTGTTCATATCATTTGAACATTTATCAGCTAGGGAATGAAGTGGCTCCACCCTCCCAAAACTAGCTTCTTTTGTAAATAGTGAAGACAGTGAACACAGAAAGAATGAGAATATGGGTTTGTTAGGAGCCAGGAAATGATCTTGAGTGGAGAATAGGCTGAAGATGGAGGAAAACAAGCAGAATAGGAATGCAAAAAAAAAAAAACAAATGCTATCTGTCTCCAAAACTGAGTTCTGTGCCTGGGCCAGCATATGGAAAGAGCACATGTCTTAGAATCAGGAGGTCTGTGCTCTGGCACATGTTAGCTATGTGATTGTGGGCATGAATCCACTCTATAAAAGCCCTGACAAGTGGTCATCCAGTCACCGCTCGAAAATCTGTGGGGATGGTTTTCTGATTTCCAAGGCAGCCACTCACTATTTGAATAGCTCCGGTTGCCAAGAAAGTCTTTTTAAACATCTACCTGAAATCTCTGTCTCTGTAGCTCCCATACCCCCACCCCCACCCCCTGCTTCTGGTTCTGCCCTCTGGGGCCAAGCAAAATAAGTCTTGGGATCATAAGAAGTATAATGAGTCGGGAAGACCTGGGTTCTAATCCTACTTCTGGCACTTACAAGCTGTGCAACCCTGGGCAAAGTCCTTTAACCTCTTTGGCCTCAGTTTCCTCATTTCAAAAATGAGCAGGAAGTTGGCCTTGATGGTCTCTGAGATCCCTTCCAGTTGTTTTCCTTATATACTAAAAGATTGATGGATTTCTGGAAAGGCGACCTCGGATGCCATCAAGTCCAGCCCTCTTCCCATTTTAAAGATGAGGACTCTTAGGCCCAGAAAGGTTTTAACGACGTGCCCAAGTTCATATAAGTCCCAAGTGGTAGAGGAAGAATTTGAACCCAGGTCCTCTGACACCAAAGCCAGTCAGCAGTCTTTCCATTGTTGTATTGTTGTTGCTGTTGTTGTTCAGTCATGTCTGACTCTCCATGACCCCATTTGGGATTTTCTTGGCAGAGATACTGGAGTGGTTTGCCATTTCCTTCTCCAGCTCATTTTAGAAATGAGGAAACTGAGGCAAAGAGGGTGAAGTGACTCGCCCAGGGTCACATTGATGTATTAGTAAGTATCTGAGGCCATATTTGAACTCATGGAGATGAGTCTTCCTGACTCCAGGCTCAATGTGTTATCCACTGCACTACCTTGACTCCTGCTTTTACATGACACCTTTTCCCCAAAGAGAGCGGAAATGGACTTGTGATTTCACTAGCATAGGGAAGTCCCAGATAAAGACACTCCTCAGTGCAGATTGGCATTTTCTCTGCAACTTGTTGTCTTGGAATACTGAGAGCTTAAATGACTTGTCCAGAGCCACACAGTGTGTGTCAGAAGTGGTACTCAGAGAATTCAGGTCTTCCTAGCTCGGAGGCCAACCCTCTACCCACTGACAACGTCTCCTCCTCAAACAGAGGCAGAGGAAGAAGGACACAGGGAGTCTATTACTAGAAGACAACCCCTAAGGGGCTGAGTGTTGGTGAGGAGGCAATGGCCAGCTGGCTTCCCTGCTATATCAACACCTAGAGATTCTGAATACTTGTAAGATTGATGATGCAGAAAGCAGGAGAGGCTGGTGTTGACTTCATCTGCTGGAGTATTTTGTGGTGCCTGTTCATAAAGCCCAGACATCCAATCCATTATCACATTTCTGCAAAGGTGCACAGGCAAACATGACCTGTACCATGCTTGGTCTGACAGTGAATCATTCAGAACAATCACCTTGTTACTGAAGAAGGTTAGGCCTCCTCAACAGCTCCACAATTCCAAGAAAGCCAATCATTGCTCTGAAACCCTGAGGCTCAGAAAATGGCACCCTGCAAACAAGGTCTGTGCAGAGCAATTAAGGCTTAGGCTTGGAAATCTCTCTGGAAACCATCACAGAGGGTCAGAGGATGCTGATGAAGGTCCTAGGGACCTAAGTCTGTGGACCTCGGAAACCATCATGTCCAACCTTCTCTGGAAACTGAGGCCTAGAGAAATTCATTAATCTGTCCAAGGTCACACAAGTAGTAAGCAACAGAGACAAGATTCAGACCCAGGTCATCTGACTCTGGAGACCCTTGTTCTTTCCACTATATTCAAACAAACAGTGTCCCCTGGAACAATAGTGCCAAGCTAATGGGAAAGGGAGGGGAGATATGTTGTTGTCAGTGGATCTGGGGCTTTACCCTGTGGCCCAGAAAAGTCATCTAAACAAGGTTACTGATCTCACACGCTGGCTCCCCCTTCTTAAGAGGTAGTGTGGAGATATGGACAGGGCATTAAATATAAGCCCCATGACAGCAGGGACTACTTGGCATATAGTAAGCACTTAAAATTAGGGCAACTGGGGGATACAGTGGATAGTGTCAGCCCTGGAGTCAGGAAGACTCAGCTTCCTGAGTTCAAATCTGGCTTCAGACATTTACTAGTTGTATGACCCTGGGCAAGTCACTTAACCCTTTTTGCTCCTCTATAAAATGAACTGGAGAAGGAAATAGCAAAACACTGTAGTATCTCTGCCAAGAAAACCCCAAATGGGGTCACGAAGACCTA
>NW_020954713.1:5311632-5334211 GCF_900497805.2 Vombatus ursinus | reverse complement strand
ACACAGCAAGTATTTAGCAATTAATCATTGATTAATTGCTCCTATTTCTGTCTTCTGGGGCTAAGTCAGACAAATTGAATTACTTTTTTTCATGACAGCCCTTCAGATATTTTTTTTAATTTTTTTTATTTCTAACAAGTGTTTTTAAAACTTTGGGTTACAAATTTTCTCCCTCACTCCCTCCCCACCCACCCTCACCGAAAAGGCAAGCATCTCGATACAGGTTATAGATGTGTAGTCATGCAAAACACTTTCATAGCAGTCCTGTTGTGAAAAACTAAGTATATTTCCCTTCATCCCATCCTATCCCCCATTTATTCTATTCTCTGTTTTGACCCTGTCCCTCCTCAGAAGTGTTTGCTTCTGATTATCCCCTCCCTCAATCTGCCTTCCCCTCTATCAACCCCCTGCTGTCTTGTCCCCTTTCCCCCCCCACCTTCCTGCAGAGTAAGATAGATTTCCATACCCCATTGTGTATGTTATTCCCTCCTTAGGCCAAATCCCATGAGAATAAGATTCACTCATTCCCTCTCACCTTCCCCCATCTCCCCTCCAATGTAAAAGTCCCTTCTTGTCTGTTTAATGTGAGATATTTTACCTCATTCCACTTCTCCCTTTCTCCTTCTCCCAGTATAATCCTCTCCCACTCCTTAACTCTATTTTCCAGATATCCCTTCATCCTCAACTCACCTTGTGTCCTCTATCTATCTATACAAACATATAATTTTTTCCCTCCCACTATCCCGTTACTGACAAAGGACTCATGAGTTACAAATATCATCCTTCCCTGCAGGAATGTAAACAGCTCAACCCCAATAAGTCTCTTATGATTTCTCTTTCCTGTTTACCTCTTCCATGTTTCACCTAAGTCTTGTATTTGAAGGTCAAATTTTCTATTCAGCTCTGGTCTTTTCCACAGGAATGCTTGAAAGTCCTCTATTTCATTGAATGACCATTTTTTACCCTGAAGGATTATACTCTATTTTGCTGGGTAGGTGATTCTAGGTTGTAGTCCTAATTCCTCTGCCCTCTGGAATATCATACCCCATGCCCTCCGGACCCTTAATGTAGAAGCAGCTAAATCTTGTGTTATCCTGATTGTGTTTCCACAATACTTGAATTGTTTCCTTCTGGCTGCCTGCAATATCTTCTCCTCAACCTGGGAATTCTGGAATTTGGCTACAACATTCCTAGGAGTTTTCCTTTGGGGATCTCTTTCAGGAGGCGATCAGTGAATTCTTTCCATTTCTATTTTGCCCTCTGGTTCTAAAATATCAGGGCAGTTTTCCTTGATAATTTCTTGAAAGATGATGTCTAGGCTCTTTTTTTGATCATGACTTTCAGATAGTCCAACAATTTTAAAGTTCTCTCTCCTGGATCTATTTTCCAGGTCATTTGTTTTTCCAATGAGATATTTAACATTCTCTTCTATTTTTTCATTCCTTTTGATTAGTGTTACAGTGACTTGATTTCTTGAATTGTCCCTCTCTTCCAATTTCTCCATTCTAATTTTTAAGGAAGTATTTTCTTCAGTAAGCTTTTGGACTTCCTTTTCCACCTGGCTAAGTTTGCTTTTAAGGGCATTCTTCTCCTCATTGGCTTTTTGGACCTCTTTTGCCAAGCCCTTCAGATATTTGAAGATACTGTCATGTTCTCTGCCCCCCAAGTCTTTTCTCCTTCCATGCTAAACATCCTCAGTTCCTGCAACCAGTACTTAAATAAACTGGCTTTCATACCCCTCACCATCCTGGTTGCTACTTGGAGTCAGAAGGGGGATGGAGAGAGGGAGAGAAAACAAGCATTTATTAAGCACCTACTATGTTCCACTTAACTGTGTTAAGCACTTTATAAATATTATCTCATATGATCCTCACAACAATCCTTCGAGGAAGGTGTTATTATTATCCTTAGTTTATAGCTAATGAAAGTAAAGCAGGCAGCAGTAAAGTGATTTGCCTAGGATGTGTCCGAGGCTAGATTTGAATTCAAGTCTTCCTGACCAAATTTATTATTCATTGTGCCACCTAGCTGACTCCTAGAAAAGATGGGTTCAAATCCCAGTTCTTACACTTTCTACCAGGGTAAATTTAGGCATGTTATTTAACCTTTCTACCTGTCCCGCCCCCCAGCTTCCTTACCTATAAAATGAAGTGGATTAAATGGCCTCTGAAGCTCTGAATTGATGATTCTATTCTAGCTTGTCAGTGATTACAGGGACAGAATTGGACAGGAATTAGACCCACTGTGGCCTCACTATACAAACCCTGTGCTGGTCCCCACCAGGTAGGCTTGTGAACCAGGAATCATGGTAACTCACACTTTTATATCACTTTAAAGTTTATAAGACCCTTTATGTAGATTATCTCATTTAAGCCTCACAACAACCCAGTGAGGTTAGTGCTAAGAATATAATCACCTCCATTTTACAGAAGAGGAAACCAAGGCTCAGAGGTTAAGTGACCTTGTCCATGGTCAAACAGCCAATGTCAGACACAAGACTTAAACCCAGAACTGCCTAACTTCCAAGACCAATGCTACCTACTTCACCTTTCCCTGCCTTCCCAATGATATCACCTACTCATCTTTTACATCTCACTTCCTTCTCTCCCAGTTCCATTCCCCCCTTCCCAGAGGAAGGGATCATTTTAGGAGTTCATCCAAGTACCTAGCATGCATAATCATTCACATACAAACACACACACACACACACACACATTTGACTCTGTAGGGAGAGAGGAAATGACATCACTTGGAGCCTATCCCACAACTTTGAACTGACTTCCACTGGGCCCCCCCAGAGTTATACCTTAATGGCTATCAGATTAAGGAGGATATGGGTGCACCAGTGCAGGCAGACACAAGATATAAGCTGAAACTTTCCGGACAGGATCTCTATCCTCCAGCTGGCCCTCCCCAGGCTAAATAAACCTCCTAGCTAAAGAAAATGCCTCACTTATCCTGGGTCAAGTTCTACATGAAGGGTTCTTGGCAGTCCCTTTCTTTAGGCAAGGAGAGGAATAAAGTCTCCCTTCCAGAAAGACAAGACCAAGCTCCATCCAAGGCACCTGGGAAACCAGGAAACAGGTAGAGAGCCAGCTGTGGCCTAAAGGGAGGCAAAGGGTTTAGCCTGTCAGCAGTAAGTAGCACCATGGAAGGGACCCAAAGAGCAAATGTGGGAGAGTCAGGCTGTGATTCCAGACCTCAAAGAAAGTGATTGATTCACCAAAAGTCCCAGAGGCTTGCTGGAGAAGGGACATCCAAAGCCTCAAAGTACAGGCCAGCTGAGAAAATACTCAAAACAAAGCAGCCCAATTGGAGGAAAGATTTCTTTCACATCTAAGCCCTGGGAAATACTCCATAAAACAGTATCCTCCTCCTAATATAGAAAACCTGTGGGAACCAAGGAAGCCAGATGTGTTCACAGCTGTGTTGAGATGCACTAAGAAAGACAAAAGTCTAACAACACCAGACTGGTAGGGTTAGAGGAGACCCAGGGTCTCCCAGAGGGCTTGGTGCATGCCCAGGCAACAGACCAAGACAAAGAAGTCGCCCTGGGCACCAAAACTGCATTACTGTCAGTAGCCAAGGCCTGTAAGTAGCCTAGACCTGGAGGTAGCTGAATGGTATAATCAATAGAGCACTGGGCCTGGAGTCAGAAAGACCTTAGCTCAAATCCTGCTCCAGATACTTAGGAGCTGTGTGACCCTGGGCAAGTCACTTAATCCCCGTCTACCTCCATTTCCCTTTTGCAAATTGAGGACAATAATAGCACCTATCTCACAAGGTTGTTGGGATGATTAAACAAGATAATATTTGTAAAGTACTTTGCTAATTTGGAAGAACCATATAGGGTGTCCCAAAAGTCTTAGGAAAGTTTTAAGCTATTAAAATGTTTGTTGTTGTTGTTACCTGGTATTCAGAATTCTCAAACACTCCTCTCCACATACACTGCAATCCAGTGGACTTTCATGGTTTGTAACGGTCTTAATGCTCCTCACTCATGACACTCCATCTGTCCATTTGTACTGGCTGTCCTCCATGCTTGGAAGGCTTTCCCTCTTTATCTCCATCTCCTGGCTTCCCTGACTTCCTTCAGATCCCAACTAAAATCCCATCTTCTCCAAGAAGCCTTTACTGATCCCCCTTACTATTCATGCCTTCCATCTACAATTATTTCCAATTTATTCTGGTCCCTTTCAACTCTAGAACTATGATCCTTATCTGATCCTTTGAATCTCCAGGACTTCAGTTTCTTCATCTGTAAAATGAAGGAGGATAGACTAAAAGGCTTCTGATCTGTGATCCTTACCTAATCCTGCAAACTTCCCTGGGCCTCAGTTTCCTTATCTGTAAAATGAAGGTAGTCATACTAGATGGCTTCTGAGGCCTCTTCTGGCTCTAAAACTCTATTTCCTTTTTTTGCTATGATTCTTCCAGCTGAGACATTCCATGATTCCATGATTCTGTGCTAATCCTATTTTCCTTTGCCCCATTCTGTAGGTGATTAATCTGAGGTACAGAGAAGCAAGTAACCTTTCCAAGGTCACCCCTGCACAAATTAGGCAGAGAGACCAGATCTCCTGCCTCCTAAGCCACAGCTCTGAAGATTCCATCCATCCATTCTACCTGCAATGCTGACATGAGCCCTGCTTAACAGACAGGAACATCCATTCACAGACCAAAGCTGCTATAGGACTCCAGGATGGAATGATGGTGTCCACACTTCTCACTGCCTCCACTCAAATCCATTCAAACACAGATTTCCACAAGGGAATAGAGAGTGGTGGGCTGTTGATTAGGCTTAATTTTCAGCCACCATCCCAGCAGGTGGCTCTTTTTAATGCTGCTTTTTCTTTTTGTTTTTCATTTCTTCTAGGACCCTGCTGTGAGCAAGAGCTGCCCACAGATTATTTTTCCTTCCCCGGTGATACATTTTTCCTTCCCCAACACTCTTATTACAATACGCCTTCTAATTTAATTAAGGCATAAATTGTATTGGGGGGGAAGTCCCACCCCTGTAGGGTAATCAGACTTCTAACACCATGCAAAAAGCAAAGATTAGAACAACAACTTAACTCCAATGTAATTGTTTTTTATCATGGTTTATCTGCCTGTCTATTTTAATAGATCATCAAGTGAAAAATAGGGAGGCATAAATCCGCCAGGCCCCAGGAATCAATGCTAGAGATGCAGAGAGGCTGGGGAAGAGCTCTCACCCATAATTAGCTGGCAGATTGAGATGAGCCCACAATGCAACATTTGGAAGTTAAAGGTCTGAGGCTGTGGGAGAAAGGGTCAGCTCTTTCCTTCCCTGGGCTGAATCACACTGAAACCACATTCCGGTTTAATACAAGAGTTAGACATTACTGGGGCTGGGAGAGTAAAATATTTTCTCCATGAAGATGTTGCCAAAGGATACATACTTACAAAAGAACAGAACTTCAGAGCTGAAAGGTGTATCTAGGTCTCTAGTCTTAGAGAAGAACCAATTCAGTTCAGTCATTTTTTTTTCAGTCATGTCTCACTCTTCTTGACCCATTTGGGGGTTTTCTTGGCACAGATACCAGAGTGGTTTGCCATTTCCTTCCCCAGCTCATTCTACAGATAAGGAAACTGAGGCAAACGGGATTAAATGACTTACCCAGGGTCACACAGCTACAAAGTTTCTGAGGCCTGATTTGAACTTCCTGACTCCAGGACCAGCACTCTATCCACTATACCACGTAGCTGCCCAGAAAGAATCAATAATTCTTTGCAAAGGGAACAGTTGTACTAAATGGCCTTTATGGTCCCTTTCATAATTTCTAGAATTATGAAATTCTAGAGTTAGATTAAATTCTAGAAATTTCTAGAATTATTATTCTGGAACAGTGATTTCTAAAATTATGCTCCTGTGACCTGTGACCTGTGGTTCTATAATTTGTTCTTCTTGACTGAAGAGGGAAGAGCTTGGAACAATAGGTAGAAGTTGCAGCAGGGAAGACTTAGGTTTAATTTAAGGGGGAGGGGGCATCTCCTAATAATTAAAGCTGTCCAAAAATGTAGACCTGGTACAAATCTAACCATGGCACTCTCCTACTCAACAACCTTTCAGGGTTCCTTGTTGCCTCTAGGGTAAAATACAAAAGCATTTAAAGCCCTTATAATATGGCTCCAACCTATCTTTCCAATCTAATTTCCCATTATGTACTCCCCTTCACACACCCTATATTCTGGTCATATTGTTCCATCTTCTGTTCATTATGTAGAAGATTCCATGTCCAACCTCATTGCTCTTGCATTGACCATTCCCCATTCAAGAAATGTAATCCCTTTACCACTATCCCTTAGGATTCCCAGTTTCTGTCAAGACTCAGATCATGTACCATCTCTGATAGGAAGCTCTTCCTGATGCCCTCTAGTTTTTCGAATTCTCTCTCTTCTCCTTAAATTATCCTGTATATGCTTTCTGTTTACATGCTGTATCTCTTTATAGAATGGGAGCTCCTTAAGAGCAGAAACTACTTTTCATCTTGTGTTTGCATCATTGGAACCTTGACCATAGTAGGTATTTAATAGATGCTAATTGGATCTGGTTGAATTAGATTGGACTGAGTTGGATTGGATTGCAATGGAATGGAATGGACAGACTACCTCCAGTTGTCTTCCCTCCCCTACTGGAGTCCAAAATGTTGCTAGATATTTATCTGGTTCAACACATACCCCTCAGTGAAGATCTTTTGGAACAGTTAGTAGATTTTAAGCAGTGTCTTGTCAAGTATGTTGTAGAGAGTATTTCTATAAATATGTAAGTTGAACTGGATAAATGACCAGAGTCCTTTTGGACTCTGATACTTTGTGATGTGATAAACTCACCATCCTATTGCTGATTTGTTGTTATTCAATCATGTCCAACTCTTCATGACCCCATTTGGGGTTTTCTTGGCAGAGAGACTGGAGTAGTTTGTCATTTCCTTCTCCAGTTCATTTTAAAGATAAGGAAACTGAGGCAAACAGGGTTAAGTGGTTTGCCGAGGGTCACACGCAGTAAGTGCTGAGGCTGGATTCGAACTCAAGAAGATGAGTATTCCTGATTTCAGGCCCAGTGTTCTATCTACTACACCCACCTAGCTGCCACTTATGGGGACCATTCATTCTCTGATCACATCCAGTGACAAGAGGCTCATCAATTTTCAAACAAATTCTAATTATAGGTTCAAACCAATTCTTGAAACATTTATTAAGTGCTTACAGTAGTAGGTTCAAGAAATTTGGCTAGAGAGGCAAAGATGAGCAATCTCTACCCTCTAGGTGCTTACAATCCACAGGATGTAGAGGAGATAGAACTTAGCACTAAAAGGGGCCTTAGAGACCATCTAGTCCATTTCTTTATTACACCAAAGAAACTGAGGACCAGAGAAAGGATCACAGTCACACAAATAGGAAGTAGTAGAGGTAGCTGAATGTCAAAGTAGATAGAGATGGGCTTGGAGTCAAGAAGATCCAAGTTTGATGCTGAGTGAAGTGAGCAGGACCAGGAGAGCATTGCACACAGTAACAGCAACATTGTGCAATGATTAACTATAATAGACAGCTCTTCTCAGCAATACAATGATCCAAGACAATTCCAAAAGACTCAAGATGGAAAATGCTATCCACATTCAGAGAAGAAACTATGGAGTCTGAATGCAGATCAAAACATACTATTTTCACCTTTTTTTGTTTATTTTTTTCTTGTGGGTTTTCCCTTTTGCTCTGATTCTTCTTTCACAACATGACTAATGTGGACATACATTTAATATGATTGTACGTGTATGGCCTATATCAGATTGTTTGCCATCTTCGGGAGAGGGCAGGGGAGGGAGGGAGAAAAAGTTTGGAGCTCAAAATCTTTTTTAAAAATATGGAAATGCTCATTTTATTTGCTATTTGTTACTAACAAAAAAGTTTTAAAAACAGATTCCCCTTTCAACCTTGTCAAAGGTAAACTCAAGGAATGCTTCTCTTAATTGAACTCATCAACAGATATTCTTGATCTTACTCTGATCATTAACCTAATCAATTTCATTTTTTTATTTATTTTTTATTTTTTTTACCTGTTTGTACTCTGCCCATCCTCTAAGATTTAGCTCAAGTCTAATTTCCTGGGGACAAAATAGATGTCTTCCAAGTATTTGTAGAGATATTTGGAACAATAACAACAACTAACATTTATATAGTGCTTGCTATGTACCAGATGCTGCACTATACACTTTACAAATATTATGTCACTTGATCCTCACAACAACCTACCCAGGAGTAGATACCACTATTATCCCCTTTTTACAGCTGAGGAAACTGAGGCAAACAAAGGCTAAGTGACTTGTCTGGGATCACACAACTACTAAGTATCTGAGGCTGGATTTGAACATGGGTCTTCCTGACTCTAGGCACAACCTTCTACCCAATGCATCACCTAGCTGCCCACCTCAGATGGGTAAGTGAAAGAGGAATGTGACATTCTGAAATTCTATTTGGTCCCTGTTGGGAGAACTAGAAGCAATGGGGTAGACATTTCAAAGAGGTAGATTTGAAAGCTTAGAGATGTCTAAAAGTGAAGTTAGTGGGCTCTCCTTTAACAAAGGTCTTCAAGCAGAGGCTGGATGCCTGTCTGTCTGGGATATTGCAGAGAGCATGGTAGAGCCTATAGGAGATAGCACAAGGGTTGAGCCTTAGAAGGATGCTAGAGATTCTAAGAGGTCATAGGGTCATAGATTTAGAGCTAGAAGGGTCCTGGAAATCATCGAGTCCAACCTTTTCATTTTACAGAAAAAAAACTGAAACCCAGGGAAGATAAGTGACTTACCCACTTAGAGTCACACAGTTAGAAAGTGTCTAAGGTTGCTTTTGAACTCAGGTCTTCCTGACTCCAAGTCTAGAGCCTTATTTACTCTCAAAAGAGAAGGCAGGCTTTGGGTAGAGTCATCCCACTTATCCATTAGACCTCATGGCCATTGCATGGCAGTGAGGGAGGGTGTGCAAACCAAAAAAAGCATGTGCAAAAGGAACAGAGATGAGGAGTGGAATGCTGAGTTAGAACTCTGACTCAGTCCTTCACATATGAGGCTCCCACTTCATGTAAGACACTGCACTAAACCCTAGAGCTTCAGTATGTAATGTGAGGATTCGAATGCAGAGCCTCTGATTAAATCAAGCATCCTTTCCACAGTGCCTTTCAGAAAACAGAGCTAAGCCAGTTTCTGACCAAACCACTGATGGAAGCCTCCTTCCTGCAGATGTTAAAATAAAGGCCCTAGAACCAAGACATAGGAGCATAGAAACTAGCCCAATAGACTAGAAGCTCAGCTCCACCTTCCCTCCCTAGGAGAAGATATTGACCCTCCTCCTGTGTGATTTCTCACTAAAATGTTGGCAATTATCATACAGGAAGTTCATCTATTTGTCCTTCCAGAAAGATGCTGAACCAACAGAGCCCAGGGAAAGTACGAGGCAGGTAGGTACCCTGGAACATCTCCCCAAAGGAATGCATGTCCTCACATTTATCACTTCCCTTATCGCCATAATAGAATGTAATAGCAAATAAATGAGATCCTCTGAGATTAGGGAACCACAGTAGAATAGAAACAAGTTGCCTAGGACTCTACCAAATAAGAGATGCTGTGATATTGTGTCTCTTTGTTGTTACATATTTTATAGAAATATATACAGGAGAGAAAAAGCAAGTACAGAAACAGGCATTGTAAAGAAGGGAGGTGGTAGGAGAGCGGGAAAAGGGGAGGGAAGAGATGGGAGACAGACAACAAGAAGCAAGTAAGTAGTGGAGACAGAGGCAGACACAGATGGGAGGGAGGAAAGACATAAAGGAAAAGGGGAAAGTAACCACAAGAGATAAAAACAGAAAGAGAAGAGGGAAGGAGAGAAAAAAGAAGAGAAGAGAGAATGGGAGGGAAGGGAAAGGGGAAAAGGAGAGGAAGAGTAACAAGTGACAGAAACAAAAAGAGGGAAGGATAGAAAAAAAGAAGAGAGAATGGGAGGCATAAACATAAGGAGAGGAAAGAAAAGACTGAGGGAGGAAGGGAAAGGAAAACGGTAGAGGAGAAAGAGGAAGAAAGACTCAAAAACGGACAAAAAGAGGGAGCGACTTGGGAGGGGAGGGAGAAAGAAGAAGAGAGAAAGGAAGAGAGACAAAAAAGGCTCAGAGGAAAACAGTGAGACAAAAAGCAGGGAAAGAAGAGGGAAGAGAGAGACAGAAACAATGATAAGAAAGAGACAAAGAAAGGAAAGAGGGAAGAGAGACCAAAAGAGAGGAGAGAAGAAAGGAAGACAGAAGAATGAGATTGATTACTTAACCTTCAACATTCAAGTGAATTAGGAATAAGAAATCCCTCTTCTTCACCAAGGTTTAATTCGGGTGGAAATTGAAAACATGTGGCTGATGTGATAAATGGTACAGTTCACTCTAGGATATTAAACATTGAAAAGGTTGAGTAACAGTCCCTAATTACTCTTGGGGGAAGGGGCTTCCTTCCTCCCTTTGGCCTCCTGCCCAACTCATCACCTGGACTATTCCAACAGCTTTCTATTTTTTGAGACCCTGCCAATCTTCTCCAGCACCACCACCCTCCATTCCTATGTTCACCACCTTTCATTTCCTAATTTGTGTTATAGATATTTGTATAGGGGGTGTATCCCCCATATGCACACTCAGTTCTGAGTTGCTTGATGGTAGGGATGGGGCCTTACTCATCTTTGTCTCCCCCAGGGCCCAGCACAGGTCTGACCCTGTCATGCACACACACCATTGAGCACCCGCTGTGACCAGTTTGGAAGGATTCCCTCTGCTTGGTATCTTCCTGCCAAAGAGCTACATTCATCATCTATACTGTTCTCATCACCATGGGGATGATGAGTCAAAATGGACAAACTCCTGAGCTGCTACACACAGCCCCTGACTGGTCCCAACAGCACCAGCTCTGCTTTGCTATTTTTAAATGTTCCTCTTGTCACCTGTGACCCTCTCCCTCATTCTCTTATTTGCCTGTAGGAAAGGGAGATCTGCCCTCCCATAAAATGGTCTAGGAGATATTGTAGTTGTTAAATTATAGCTGAGAAGGGGAAATGATGTCAGAAAATCCAGAGCAGCAGAGGTGAGACTCCTGCAGTGGTCAGACCACATTAGCCATATTGGCCATCATATTTTAAGACAAACATTAACACTCCTGAGTATGACAAAAGATGGTGACCAGGTTATGAGGGCACTGAAAATCATCCCTTATACAAATGAGTGTTGCATGAAGGGGCAAAGATGATCAGTGACTAGGGTACAGATCTTATCGTGCTTGTCAAATTTGCAGATGACACAAATCTGAAAAGGAGAAATAACACACTGAATGACAGGGTCAGGATCCAGAAAACCTTGGCAGGTTGAATTTAACCAATAAGCTAAAATTCAATATTGTTGTTATTGTTGCTGTTGTTCATTCGTTTCAGTCATGTCCAACTCTTCAGGACCCCATTTGGGGTTTTCTTGTCTGAGATACTGAAGTGGTTTGCCATTTCCTTCTCCAGCTCATTTTACAGATGAAGAAACTGAGGCAAACAGGGTTACATGATTTGCCCAGGATTACACAGTTAGTAAGGGTCTGAGGCCAGATTTAAACTCAGTCTTCCTGACCCCAAGCCTAGTGCCCTATCCACTAAGCCACCGGCCTGAAATACAATAGGAATAAATAAAAAGTCTTATATTTGTAAGTAAAAAACAGACTTCACAACTATAAGATGGATGGAAGCATGATTAAACAGAAATTTATCTGAAAAAGATCTGGGGAGCTTAGTGGACTATGAACTCAATAGAAGTCAGCAATGTGGCAGTCAAGAAAACAAATGTGATATTTGGCTGGTTTAATAGAGGCATGACTCTAGGATGCAGGGAAGTGATAGTCCTACTGTACTCTGCCTTGTCAGCCCTCGTCTGTAGTCTGGGGTTGAGTTCTGGGAACCACGAAGACATTGATAAACTGGAGAGCATCCAGAGGAGACCAACCAAAATGATGAAGGGCCTTGAGTCCATGTCATATGAAGATTGGTGAAAGGAATAGAAAGAATTTAGCCTGAAGACTCACAGGGAGATGATATCTCTGCTCAAGTACTTGAAAGGCTGTCACAAAGGAAAAAGAATGAGGCCCCAAGTGGTTTAGTAATGCCCCCAGATCACACAGCAGAGGAAAGATGGAATACAATAAGGATTTAATAAGTATTTGCTATGTGCCAGGCACCGTGCTAAGTGATTTACGAATATGGTGTCATTTGATCTTCAGGACAACCCTGGGAGGTTGGTGCTATTTTTGTCCCCATCTTATAGATAAGGAAACTGAGACCAACAGAGGTAAAATGATTCATCCAGATTCACACAGCTTGTAAGTATTCTGAGGCTGAGATTTGAACTTAGGACTTTCTGACTCCAGGCCCAAAGCTCTATCCACTCCACACCTAGTTGCCTAACAAAGAGTTATAAAAAGGACCCAGATGGTATCCCTCTCCAACATCCCCAACAAGTAATAATCCACAGAAAAGGAAAATGATAAATGTTGGAGAAGATGTGGGAAAATTGGGACGCTAATGCATTATTGGTGGAGTTGTGAACTGATCCAACTATTCTGGAGAGCAATTTGGAACTGTGCCCAAAGAGTTATAAAACTGTGCATACCCTTGATCCAGCAATACCACTACCAGGTCTATATTCCAAAGATATTTAAAAAAAGACAAGGACTTATATGCACAAAAATATTTATAACAGCTCTTTCTGTGGTGACAAAGAATTGGATATTGAGGGGATGTCCATCAATTGAGAATGGCTAAACAACTTGGGCAGCTAGGTGGCTCAGTGGATAGAGCACTGGGTCTGGAGTCAGGAAGACTCATCTTCCTGAGTTCAAATCTGGACTCAGATACTTACAAGCTATGTTACCCCGGGCAAGTCACTTAACCCTGTTTGTCTCAGTTTCCTCATTTATAAAATGATCTGGAGAAGGAAATGGCAAACCACCCTAGTATCTTTGCCAAGAAAACCCCAAATAGGGTCAGGAAGAATTGGACATGACTGAAAAATGACTGAAAAACAAACAAGCTGTGATCTATAATTGTGATGAAATACTATTGTGCTGTAAGAAATGATAAGCAGAATGTTTTCAGAAAAACTTAGGAAGACTTATATGAACTGATGCAAAGTGAAATGAGTAGAACCAGGAGAACATTGTACACAGTGACAGTAATAATATTGTATGATGATCAACTGTGAATGACTTAGCTGTTCTCAGTAGTACAACAATCTAACAAAATTCTGAAGGACTCATGATGGAAAATGCAGTCCATCTCCAGAGAAAGAACTGATGCAATCTGGATGCAGATCAAAGCACACCTTTTTTTTACTTTCTTTATTTTTTTTTCTTTTCATCTGTGTTTTCTTTCACAACGTGACTAATATGGAAATATGTTTTACGTGGCTGAACACGTATAACCTATAGCAAAAAGCTTGCCTTATCAATGAGGAGGGAGGGAGGGAGGGAGAGATTTTGGAACTCGAAATTTGAAAAAAAAAAACAAATGTTAAAAATTGTTTTTACATGTAATTGGGAAAAAATACAAATATTTTTTAAAAATCAACTAGTCATCCACTGGAGGCTTGAAAGCCCCCATGAGAGGGAACTCACCACAACCGGAAGCAACCCATTCTGCCTTATTCTTAGGTACTACTTTCCTTACGCAGAACCAAGTCTTCTGCCTCTAGGTAGGTCAGTTTGAGGAAATAAGAGGAGAGACTTATGGCCTCCCTTTATCTGAAGCCCCATCCAAAACAGCCTAGTCTTACATTCCATTCCTAAATTCTCCTTCTCCTAAGGCTCTTTTCCTATTCCAGGCCCCAAGCTATGGTTTGGCTATGAAGTCAACTCTCAGGCCAGGCCCTGAGCCACAGAATTCTTCATAGAGCTCCCAAAAAAATTCCAGGGAGAAGAGCAAAGCTGAAGAGGATCTTACTTATCCAGTAGAATATAAAGTCCTTAAGGGCAGGGAATTATTTTTTTTTTATCTTTGAATCACCAATGCCTAGAACAGCCCCTGGCACATAGTAGGCTCTTAATAAGTGCTTGCTGAATTAAATCATTCCTCTGACTTTCTCTCAGACACCCAGGCTGACCTGCCAGCTGCCACCCTTTGGTGAATATACCTGTTTACTGCTGGCTGCCCAGAGGGACATCTTATTTTATCCCTTCTGGTTAGTCTTTCAATTCAGGGCTTCTACACAAAAAAATAAAATAAAATAACTTGGTTTTTGTTTGTTTGTTTGTTTGGTTTTTAATATTAGCATTCTTACAAGCATTTTCTCTAAGTGGTTCCCAAGTAGACAGAATGACTACCACAGCCCAAAGGAAGGAGAGGATATAAAGAACCTGAATTATTTACCAACTAAATAACTCTATGTCCAGGAAGAAATCTCTAGTGACATCATGATGGATATAAGCTGATGATGGTGCTGTTAATGATAGGTGACATACATATATATTTAGTTTTTGTCTTTGTATCACCAGGGTGTCATACAGTGCCTTCCCTGTATTGTAGATCATGCCCTGCCATGCTTCAGCCTTGGATCATTCCCACCATCCTCCACATTTACTCTCACAAACTTGCTGCTGAATGTAGATGTAGAAACTCTCACAAAGCCATTCTGACTGGAGCTACTACAAATTCATGTTACATAACCTCAACTGGGCCCTCACTGCTGCTCGGCAATCCTACTATAACTTCCTTATCAACTCACTATCCCATTTTCTACAGCAACTCTTCCAAACTTTATCCCTCCTCAAATTTCCCATAACTCTTCCTCCCCCAATTCTCTCAACTAAGAACCCTACCTTGTATTTTGTATGAAAAAAAAATGAGGCCATCAACTGTAGCCTCCCAGTTCTCTCCTCCCCATCTTACATCACCCGGATGCTTCCCGCCATTATCTCTTCCTTCACCCCTACCTCATATGAAAAGGTGGCCCTTCTCCTTGCCAAGGCAAACCCCCTACCTGCACACAAGATCCCATTCCATCCCTTCTCCTCCTTCAGATTGATCCCTTTGTTATCCTTACTCCCTCACTTATCTTCAGTCTCTCCCTCTATTGGCTGTTTCCTTACTACCTAAAAACATACCCATGTCTCCCCTATCTCAAAAACAAAACCCTCACTTGATCCTTCTATCCCCACTATTATTTTATATTTCTTCTGTTTTTTGAGGTAACACTTATCGAGAAGGCCATCTACAATACATGTCAGTCAATACATTTATTGTCAGTCAATAAATATTTATTGTTTAAAACATGAATTTTAATTTAATTTAAAACATTAATTTTATTAATGTTGATAAAAATCAATTTAATTAGTTAATGTAAATTAAATGTCAATTAAACTAAAACATTGCATTCAAAACATTAATTTTAATTAATTTAAAATAAATTTAATCATTTAAAACATTATTGCTGTCAGTCAATAAACATATTAAGTGCCTATTTTGTGCCAGGCATTGTGCTAAAAGACAGGGATAGAAAGAAAAGCAAAATATAGTTCTTGCTGTTGAAAAGCTCATGATCTAATTGGAGAGTACAACACATAAAAAGAGACTGAAAATGGGGCAGGGCGGGGACAGGAAGAGAGGAGAATATTGGAGAGGAGACATACTGGAGTCCTGAAGCCCAGTGGTGCCGTATGTCCCCGCCTTAACTGGAGGAAGTGGGAGGGGCTGTGTGAAGTCCACTTTCAACCCTCTCCAATCAGAGAGAGGGAAAGTTCCAGGGGTATGAGTTACTGAGGAGGTCTGAGTTTCAGAGCTGATTCCATCTTGCAGGGAGATGAGTTTTGGGGGGCAATGATGAAGAGAGAAGACAAGTGAAAATTGATTGAAAAGCGATTACTGCCCTAAGACCCCCCCTTAAATGAGGGATCTAGGAGAAGGTCTCCTCTTTCCACCTTCATCCTCTCCAATCATATTTAATGAGATAGAATGGAGAAACACAAAGCAGACATTAATCCGCACCCATAAGAAACACTACGAACTAATTAATGCCCTCTCATCACATATCCCTTTACCTGATCTTCAAAGCTCCAGATTTATAATCCTCTGACCCTATTATCTCCCCAAGATGAAAGGGAGATGGAGGAGTATTTGAAAAGATTGGAAGATTGCACAATAGAATAATTCCAAGGTGCTTCCACTTTCTCTGCTCTCACTCTCTTCTTAACCCCCACAATCCAGCTTCTGACCTCGTCATTCCATCAAAATGGCTCTCTCCAAAGATACCAATGATCTCTTAGTAGCCAAATCCTATGGCCTTTTCTCAATCCTCCTTGACTTCTCTGTAGCCTTTGACATTTTGATCTCTCTCTTCATCTTAAGACTCTCCTCTAAGTTTTTGGGACATCTCTCTCTCCTGGTTCTCCTACCCATCTGACCATTCCTTCTCTGTCTCCTTTACTAGATCTTCATCCAAGTCACATCCACTTACTGGAAGTGTCCCACAGAGCTCTGTCCATTTTTATAAATGAGGACACTGAGGCAGACAGAGGATGATGTGATGTGCCCAGGTTTACAGTACCAAGTGTCTGAAGTAGGATCTAAAATATCCATAAAAATAAGAATTATTATTATTAAGAAGATCTCAAAGCCCTATCAGAATTTAAGAAGGTTGAGGAGAGAGAGATCAAGTCTTGGTAAGTGTCTGATGCCAGTTTTGGACTCTTACTCAAGGTCCAACTTTCAATCCACTCTATTACCTAGCAAGTCACTAATTGTCTCTGTGCCTTAGTTGCCCAGTCTGTAAATTGAGGGTCCTGGAATACTTGGCCTATAAGAACCCTTCTAACTCTTGCTCTATGATATTATGGTCATACATCTGAATATGTTTAATAAATTCTCATCAAATGATTGATATATAGTGCTTTAAGATTTGCAAAGCACTTTATATAATATACAAAAATTCATCTGTATATACATATATACATGTGTATATAAATGCATATATGTATGGCTATATTAAATGTGTGTATTATATATACACACATTTGGATAGATAGATAGATAGATAGATAGATAGATAGATAGATAGATAGACAGACAGATAGATAGATAGATGGATGGATGGATGGATGGATGGATAGAAGTATGTGTCCTTACTTGAGTCTCACAATAACCCTGTAGAATATACTAGTGTTGTCATATCCATTTTTCAGATGAAGAAATTCAGGCTGAAAGACACTGCCCAGGGTCCCATAGCAAGTGTCTGAGGTGGGATGTGAACTCAGAACTTCCTAACTCCAAGTCTAACATTTTATCCAGGATTTACAGCTGCAAGGAATCTTATCTACTCTAACTCATTTTGCAGATGAGGAAACTGAGACCTAGAGAAGTGATTTGTCCAAGGTAATACAGGCAGTAAGAGCTCAAATTCAAACCTGTTTCTTGAATTCCAAATCTACTCTTTTTTCCTTTGTACCATGCTGATTTCATGTGCCTCTTCCAACCTTGCCTTCCTTCAAGGTTTTTGGGGCCATGATGATCCAGTTGCCTAATGCTGTATACTTTCTTAATGAAAATTGCAGGCATTTTTTCCCTTAGCCCTTTATTCCAAGGCCCAGGCACCTGGGAAGCAAGTCAACTTGGGAGCCACAGAGTTATGTGTATTCATGGCAGCTATTCAAGGAGCATCCTAAAACCTCTGTTTCTTCAGGGGCTAAGATCAAAGGATTGTAACACGACTTTTCACATGCTCAGTTCACCCAGGATGGAGGCATCCATGTGGGAGATGTCAGGGACCTACTTCTGTAAAAAGACATTTTACCCTACTATGGGGTTAGGAGGAGTTTCTTTCCAATGACTCTAAAGTCGAAATGGGTTCCATCTGTAAAACTACCAGCCTGGGACAGTCTTGCTCTCTCTTTCCAGCTGTCAAGGTGTCTTCTCCCACAGCATGGCCACCATGAACGAAACTGGGTGGAGGAAGGGATGTTTTCCCCATTCCCTTTAGGCTCTGTACTCCCAGAGAATCAGGCTTGGGTTCTGGGTCTGCTTCCTTCATCCTTCTCAGCTCTAGGAGCAGGCAGTGGAGTCCTAGACCTAGAAACTAAAGCAACCATGACCTTGGAGCCAAGATTTCAGGCCAGTTGTTGTTTCCAGCCCGTCAGGGAAGCCCCTGAAAAGCCAGAATGCCAGAACATAAAAGGGGACTTAGGACATGCACCTTGGTGGGATTGATGATATATAGGAATTGAGCTAAGCTATGAACATTATCTCCCTGTCCTCCCTAGAGATCAAGGAGATATAAGTGGATTATGCCCCCAAATGGTGGAGGGAAGGGATGTAGAAATGTTCTTGCTATACTTTTGAAGTAAATATTCCTTTATAAAAACTAACTAGACTGTTAATTAAAAAGAACTGGAGTACTAGAGAAACCTAAAATTGGAGGAACAATGGGGGTTTGAACCAGTGGAAGAGCTTAGACACTACCTCCCCTTCCCCAACCCTTTTAACGGTACCAGAAAGCCCTGGAGGAGGGTAAAATACAACATAGCTGGCCTCCAGGCAGGAGGTGGGGCCTGGCTGGCAGGAGAGCCAATGTTACAGGATCATAGACTTAGAGCTAGAGGATTGTTAGAAGTTAGTTGACCATCCCATACAACTCTTTCATTTTACAGATGAGGAAACTGAGGCTGAGAGGGGTGAGGTGACATACCCAAGGTTACACAGGTATTGTGTGACAGGTCCTATGACCCTAAACCCAGTCTTTCTTTTACTCTACTACTTTCCCTTCCCGGGCTGTCAAAATTTCCATTATTGTTAAGATAGCAGACAGGTTGAATGTCCCTCAGGGAAAGGATTAATGTCAGTGGAAGGGATTTTGAACAGGAATTTAGTTTTACTTAATGACCCTTTTCATTTTTAAATAGCACCCTTTTCTTACATTTAATAAAGTCATTCTTAGAGTCTGATGTGTGATACTTTCTTGCATGCCCTATTTTCTAGAAGTGTGGTCCTCAAAATGGGAGCCATGCGTCTCAGGGGACTGTGGCATGACCCCCAAGACCTCAGTTTCCTCATCTATAAAATGAGCTGGAGAAGAAAATGGCAAAACCACTCCAGTATCTCTACCAAGAAAACCCCAAGCGGGGTCAAAAAGAGTCGGACATGACTGAAACAAATGAACAACAACATATATGTGTGTGTGTATGGATATGTGTGTGTGTATGCATAATTGACACACTGCAAATGTTTAATAAACACTTTTTCATTCTTTCATTTAGGAGAGATTTCTGTTTGTCCCCAGGAGTTTGCCTGGAGAAGATCTGACTGGGAGGACAAATAGAAGGAGGTGAAATCAGAATCCTGGCAAGGATTACATTCCTTCATTCCTTTAGCAAGCATTTATTAAGCAGGTCCTACATGCCAGTCACCAATCTAGGTACTAGGGATACAATGACAAAATTAAACAATCCTTGACCTCAAGAAGCTTACATTCTGGGTGGGTGGGTGGGGGGGAACATGTACACAGAAAGGTAAATTACAAAATAAATACTGAAGGACCATAGTTCTTGGAATACTATATTCTATAGACCAAAAGAGCTGGGGTTATGATCAAGGGTAACTTACCCATCAAAGGTAAGTATAATCCTGAATGGAAAAAATGGACACTTAACAAACTGAAAAACCTTCAGGTTTTTGCGACAAAAAACCCAGAACTGAAGGGAAAATTTGACATACAACATCCAGGAGAAATGTAAGGTAAATATTGAAGAGCAATTATAAGGGACTCAATAAGGTCAACTTGTTTACTTGGTATATGTGAAAATATTAGCAGTACTTTTATGATTGTCATCATTATTTGGGTAGTTTGAAAAAAAGGCTTGGGTTGAGCTGAGTATGATGGGGTGATTCTAAAAAAATAAAACTGTGTAGAAAGAGATAAAAAGTAGTAATTATCTCATACAAATGAGGCATAAAAGGAAAAATGGATATAGAAGAAGCTAATATCAAGGAGGGCGGGTTGTACTGGAACTTTACTCTCAGTAGGAAAGAGGGAACAACATATATATTTAGAAGGGTATAAAAGTCTTCTAAATTCAGAAACAAATAAGAGGGCAAGGGGACGGGGTGGGAGGAGAGGAT
Organism: Vombatus ursinus; assembly: GCF_900497805.2. NCBI lineage: Eukaryota > Metazoa > Chordata > Mammalia > Diprotodontia > Vombatidae > Vombatus > Vombatus ursinus. Next base: position 5,314,036 of record NW_020954713.1, on the reverse strand, counting down.
AAGGGAGGGACTTTTAGAGGGGTGGCTAGGTTAAGGAATAGGAGGGCAAGGTGGTGGATAGAAGTAAAGCAGAAGAGTGAGATGGGATAAGGTAAATAAAGTGAAAAGGATAGCAAGGAAAAATAGGAAAGAGGAAAATATGCAACACGTAGCTTGAAATGCAAGTAGGGTGGATTTACCCATAAAATGAAAATGGATGTCAGGTTAAAAATTTTAATTCAACAATATGTTGCTTTCAGAAAACATTATAAAAATGGGAGATACACACAAAGATAAAATAAAGGGCAGGAGTAGAATTTAGTATGTTAAAGAAAAAGGAGGCATAGTAATCATGATCTCAGACAAAGTGAGAATTAAATTAGATTTAATCAAAAGTGAAAAATAGAGAAACTACACTGTCAGCAATATTATTCATTATTGTTTTAGACTATTTAAAATACCCAGACAGTATAAAATACCTAAGTGCATACCTGCCAAAACAAACATGGGAACTATATGAACATAAATATAAAACACTTTTTATACAAATTCAAATCTAAAAAATTGAAGTAATATTTATTGTTCAAGGATAGATAAAGCCAATATAATTTTTAAAATCACTATTTTGCCTAATCTATGTATTCAATGTCATCCCAATTAAATTACTAAAACATTATTTTACTGAGTTAGAAAAAATAATAACAAAATTCATTTGGAAGAACAAAAGGTCAGGAACTTAAAGGAAACCAGGGAGAAAAGGTATAAAGGAAGTAGATTCAGCAGTATCAGACCTTAAACTCTAAGGTGAGAGTGCTCTTAGACTATAAAAAGAATAATTTCTATATTTTAAATTAAAATTTTCTTTTATAAACAAAGCCTATGTAGCCAAGAATAAAAGGAATGTAGAAGATTGTGGGGGGGACTTTCATAGACAGTCTCTCAGATAGCATGTGATTGGGTTGGAATATTTCTGTGGTATAGGAAATGATGAGCTAGGTGACTTAGAAAAACATGGAAAGACTTGGACATATGAAGGAAGATGCTATCCACCTTCAAAGGAACTAATGATAGGAGGAAATGAGCATAGTATGATTTTACATATATGTGTATGAGTGTATATGTGTATTTATAGATATCTCTGTGTATATGTGTATGTACACACATACATATATACATACATACACATACACATATACATACACATGCATATATACATACACACATACATACATGTATACATACACTTGCATATACATACATATACACATACATGCATACACAGATATACATATGTGTGTGTATATGTGTGTGTGTATATGTGTGTGTGTGTATATATATATATACATATAATATATATATATACTCTCCACACTTAATTATAGTCTTCTTTAGGGTGATAGGTGATGGAGGAGAAAAAATAAAGTAAAAAGTGCACAGGAATGAACAAAAGAAAACCAATAAGGAAGCAAAGAAAAGCTGGGCAGTTCTGAAAACAATGTGTAGAATTTATTATATAGGTTTTCTTGAAATGGAAATTTATGGTTTTATATGGTCTGTTCTTATGGTCTGCTGTGTACATGGCAATTTTTTTATTTTTCTCATTTTGTATTTAAGTTTTTAAAAATTACCAAAAAAAAGAAAAAGAAAGAAATACAAAGCAGATACAAAGTATTCTCCAAGGGGGCAAGGACCAGCAACTCAGAGGGATCCAAAAAGGCTCCCTAGGTGGTACCTAGGCTGATCTTTGAAAGAAGACAGGGATCCTGAGAGTCAGAGGTGAAGAAAGAGTCTATTTCAGCAAAGGAATGGAAGCAGGAGATAGAATATTATTTAAGAGAGCATTTGTCTTCATGTTTTATCTTCCCTACTAGATGACAAGCTCCATGAAGCCAGAGACTAGGTCTCATTTAACTCTGAATCATAGTAGGTGGTTAATAAATGATGAATGAATGAACACATAAATGAATATTAAGAGCTAACATTTATATCATACTTTAAGGTTTGCAAAATGATTTCTAGTACTGGATCTGAAATCAGGAAGACTTAAGTTCAAATCTGGCCTCAGACACTAGCTGTGAGACCCTGGGTAAGTCACCTAAATCACAATCTGCCTCAGTTTCCTCATCTGTAAAATAGGGATAATAATAGTACCTCCCTCTCAGGATTATTGGGAGGATCACATTAGATAATATTTGTAAAGCACTTTGCAGATGTTAAAATGTTATATGAATGGCAGCTATTATTATAATTAGGGAAAGGAAAGAAGGAAGGGAGGGAGGAAGGAAGGAAGGAAGGAAGAAAGGAAGGAAGGAAGGAAGGAAGGAAGGAAGGAAGGAAGGAAGGAAGGAAGGAAGGGAGGGAGGGAGGGAGGGAGGGAGGGAGGGAAGGAGGGAGGGAGGCAAGGAGGAAAGAAAGAAAGAAAGAA
>NW_020954713.1:5286382-5311532 GCF_900497805.2 Vombatus ursinus | reverse complement strand
GGAGGGAGGGAGGCAAGGAGGAAAGAAAGAAAGAAAGAAAGAAAGAAAGAAAGAAAGAAAGAAAGAAAGAAAGAAAGAAAGAAAGAAAGAAAGAAAGAAAGAAAGAAAGAAAGAAAGAAAGAAAGAAAGAAAGAAAGAAAGAAAGAAAGAAAGGAAGGAAGGAAGGAAGGAAGGAAGAAAGGAAGGAAGAAAGGAAGGAAGAAAGGAAGAAAGGACAGAGAAGGAAGGAAGGAAGGGAGGGAGGAAGGAAGGGAGGGAGAGAGGGAGGGAAGGAGGGATCCTTTGGAAAAATAATATCCAGTGTTGTTTTTCAGGTCTTTACTTCAACTTCAAAAGCTGGGATTCAGTGAAAACAAAGCAAAAATCATTTATTTAAAACCAACAACCATATCCCATGAAAAAAGGAGTTATTTTCATAATGATATTTTGATTCCAAGTCTGCATACTAAGCAGACCTGGAGCGAGTGTAATGAGAGAAATGCTAATGTCAACTTTCCTTTCATGTGGCTCAACTTCATCCTTTTTCAGCCTGCACAACACAACTGGAAAGGATGTGGTCTTTTTTGTATCCTGTAAATCATCCCAGGGAGGACAGCATGTCACAATTATCTCTTGCAAAGGACTTCAATGACCATAAAAAGTTTTGCTCAGAAAATTGGAAAGGAGCTGGAGATAAGAGACTCATTTCTGTCCTTACAATATGATTGTCGGGTAATTTGAATAGAGAGCAAACAAAACCTGGGCTTTGAAGGCTCTCTGGCTGTTTGTCTTAATCTAGGTGAAGAAGGTGATGAGATGCCAAACAGAAGAGACCTCCACCAACCACCAGCAGCATCTGAGGAAAAGGAACTGGTGGTACCAAAGGAAAAAGCAGCAAGAGTCCCAAAGTAGTATCTCCAGAGAGAAATTCTCCATCCAGGTCAATACTCAGGATAGAAACATTTTATTAAGTTATTATTATTAGAAAATCAGAGCCACAGAATGTCAGAGTTGGAAGGGAATTCAGAGACCATCTAGTCCCATCTGACCTGAACAGAAATCTCCCTCATCAATATACCCAATAAGTGGACATCCAGAATGTGCTTGAATACCTCCTAAGTGGGAGAACCAGCTAGTTCCCAAGGCAGCCCATTCCACTGCTAAAGAACACAAATTGTTATGAAATTTTTCCTCATTTTGGGCCAAATCTGCCTCTTTGCAACTTCATTAGATTATAAACTCCTTGAGGACAGGTGTTGTCTTTTGTCTTTTTTTAATCCCCATCTCTTAGGCACATAGTAAGTGCTTAATAAATGTTCATTGATTGATTCTTCTACAGGACAACCCTTCAGATACTTGAAGACACCTCCTATATCCACCCTGAATCTTCTCTTCTATTGGGTTAAACATTCCCATTTCCTTAAACCAGTTCTTATATGGCATGGATATAATATTGGTATCATTATTATTATTTCTTCAACTTTCAAAGATCCGTTCCATTCTTGTTTTGATTATTCTTTCTGCTGGCCCAGATTACGACCCCTCCATACCTCAGCAGAATCAAAAAAGGTTCATCCTTGAGTGGCAATCTATACCTCTGGGCTTAGTGAGGTTGATTCCTCGATGTCACAAGATACACACATAGGGTACCAGAATCAATTAATCAGCAAGTACTTATTAAGCACTTACTACACACCAGGACTTGTGTATCATGCTGGGGATGCAGAAACAAGAACAAAACAGTCCCTGCCCTCAAGGATTTTACATTCTGTTGGGAGAAACTAAATGTTCACAGATAAATAAATACAGGATACCTGTAAAATGGGGGTAGCTAGGTGGTACCATAGTGCATAGAGTGTTAGGCCTGGAGTCAGAAAGACTCATCTTCCTGAGTTCAAATCAAGCCTCAGAAACTTTGTAGTTGTGTGACCCTGAACAAGTCACTTCACCCTGTCTGCCTCAGTTTCCTCACATGTAAAATGAGCCAGAGAAGCAAATGGCAAACCATTCCAGTGTCTTTGCCTCAGTTTCCTCACATGTAAAATGATCCAGGGAAGCAAATGGCAAACCACTCCAGTGTCTTTGCCCAAATAGGGTCACAAAGAGTAGGACATGACTGAAAAAAGACTGAACAACTAATAATAAGGAAAATCAAGGAAGGCAGTTTGAAGGAGGTGGCTTTAAAGGAAGTTAAAAGCTCTCATCGATGAACATTGATAAATACATTCCAGGGATGGGGGATAGCGTGAACAAAGATACATAGGCAGAAAATACAATGTTATTTCTGAGGAAGAAATACATCATTTCGGCTGGAGTGCAGTCCTGTGTGATAAGCTTGGGAGAATGAGCTGGAGTCAACTTTTATCCTAGAAACAATAAGAAGCCATTGAAGATTCTTGAGTAGGAGAGTGACATGGTCAGACATGCTAATTTGGCAGTCTTGCAGAGGATAACTTAGAGAAGAAATTCAAAAGCTTCCCAATTCAGTGGGATCTGCTAGAATTTGTGCTCTGTTTTCATATCAAGACTATGACTTACCTGGTTCTGGACCTGTGAATGAATGAATGAATTAATTAATTAATGTTGTGTATTCCATTCATTTATTGGGTTTTCCATTAATTCTAGCAGTATCTTGGATTGTCCTTCATAATCTATCTTGACTACAGTCATATACATGCCAGAAAAGTGTAAATTAATGAATGAACATTTATTATGTTCTTACTATATGCCAAATACCATACCTATAAAAATCTGAGGATTCAAAAACAAAGGAAAGACAGTCCCCATCCTCAAAAGCTTACTTTCTAATAGGAGGAGACAACATACATAAGGTAGTGGTGGCCAAAGAGACACATTTTAATTTGGAAAGTTATGGGAATGGTGAATATAAAAGGTAATTGCTATTAATCGGTTAACTGATATTAGAAATGTTAGATATTACAGAAGATATTAGAAATGTTAAAGGTTTGCTTGAGATGGGGGGGGGGAGGTACAGAACACACCATGATAGGGCTCATGAGCAATAGCACTGGAAAACTCCCCAGCCCCTAAAAGTACCCCTGAGAACTCTGAGAGGAGAAATAGTAGCCAAGCTCTGCGGATTGGGAGAATGATCCCAAAGCCTATTCCCTACACTTCCAGCATTTAGCAGATACTTGATAAGTACTGATTGATAGATTTGATTTGATTGATTGATTGATACATGCTGTATCTTCACCCACAGGGTGTAAAGTTCTTGAGAGAAGAGATTATGCTTTTTTTAAATTTGCATAAACACAGTTCCTCGCACATAGAAAATGCTTAAAAATATGTGTGGAATGAAGTTAAATAGAATGGAAGGAAGGAGGGCATCTCCACCACTGGACTTCTGTGATTGTTAGGGAGCTGGTCATTGTTTAGAGTTGAAATCTCCTTTTCTGTCACTCCCCTTCAGTCCAACGCTGTCAAGGACAGAAAACACAACACGGTGACGTGAGAGACAGGCAGAATCAGCCGGGGAGGGGTTAAGAGGCTTCTCTGAATGAACAAAGGCCACTCTAATTATATTAAAAGTTCACCGTTAGTGCATGTAAAACCTCCAAATTTAGCTTACCTCAGAATTAATAGCTTTAATGTAAAACTGAATTGTTCAGTCTGTCTCCTTTCAGCGTCTCTATCTCCTATTCCCCTTAGTAATTGAGCTCATTAATTGCCTCCCTTTGTTAGCGGAGAATGTATCCCGGCTGCTACAATAGCCCCAGTACAATCATATGCCAATTTAGTAGAGTTGAGACTATTAAAATGAACACTTCCATTCTAATTTTACCTGGAAGCGGGATTCGTTTTGAGTTGATGACCATAAATCTTGCCTCCCACAAAATCCGACTAAAGTGAATCTTTATCAGAGGGATCATAGGATATTAGATTTAAAGTGAGTAGGGAACTTAGAGGCTATCTAATATAACCCCTTCGTTTTACAGATGAGGAAACTGAGGCAAGTCAAAGATGGACTCAATGGCCTCTAATCCCTTCCACCTCTTAATCTATTATCTTCTGACCTCCCAAGGTAGCCCATTCCATTTGATAACTCTGATTGCTAGGAGGTGGTTTTTTAAATATATATTTCAGTCAAAGTCCTAGCTTCCTAATTGATTTTTAAGCTTTTGTTTCACAGAGCAACTCGGATCTCATAAAAGCACCACTCAATTTCCCAAAGGCAACCCAATCCCAATCTTCTCATCTTGTTCAATTCTGGGCTCAGCTCAGTATCCCATTATAGAATGTCTGCCCAAGTTTATCACTGTCCTTTTTAAAATGTAGAGTCTAAAACAGAAAACATAATGCCAGATTCTTCCACTAAGATCCTACTCCACTGACATTGTGATACGAAGTGAATTAGCTATGTGGCCCTAGGTAAGTCACTTGGGCCTCAGTTTCCTTCTATAAAAAAAATGAGAGGGTTGGATTCAACCTATAAGGCCCCTCCTAGCTCTAAATCTATGGCCTTGTGATCCTATGTCAGGTCCTAAATCCAGTCAAAAATGACCCAGACAGGGGCAGCTAGATGGCACAGTGGATAGAGCACTGGCCCTGGATTCAGGAAGACTCGAGTTCAAATCTGGCCTCAGACACTTGACACTTACCAGCTGTGTGACCCTGGGTAAGTCACTTCACCCCACCGCCTTGCCGAAAGAAATGACCCATACAACTGGTTTGCCTATTTTAATCAATAATTTAAACAGAGCAAAGAAGTTTCATCAAAATATTTAATTCAGCTGTAGATGTGTGTCTACACTGGCCAAATGAATGACAAAATCCATTGATTTGCTTCAACAAACATTTATTAAGCCCCTCCTTTTTGTTAGGAGCTAACATAAAAGCAAGATTGAAATAGTAACTGCCCTCGAGCAGCTTACACAGGGGAGGCTTAATGATCCTCATATGACAAGTACAATGGGGCAGCTACGTGGCGCTGCAATGCATAGAGCATCAGGCCTGGAATCAGAAAGACTAATCTTCATAAGTTCAAATCCATCTTCAGACAATTACTAACTGTGTTCTCTGGGCAAGTCATTTGACCTTGTTTGCCTCAGATTTCTCTTATGTAAAAAGGGGTTGAACTAAACCAGTTCCTTTCTATTACTCTGGTGCTGTGATCCTACTCATATTAATCTCTTCTTGCTCTGAGATTTCAGCGTTTCTGCTGACTTGTCCTGGTACTTGCCAAGCACCAAGTCTGCTGAACCAGATGGTTTCTGTTGGCCACAGGATCACAGATTGAGAGCTAGAAGGCACCTTAGAGGCCATGGAGTTCAACACCCTCATTTGAGAGATGAGGCCCACAGGAGTTCATTGACTGTCCCAGAGTCAAACAGCTTGAGGAAGGATTTGAACCCATGTCTTTCCTAACTCCCAATCCAACATGCTTTTCGCTATACCTCACCACCAAGTAGAATCACAGAATTTTCAAGTTAAAAGAGATCTCAGGGGCCACTTAATCCAAACCATATCCATGAAAGAGTCCCCTCTACAACATAGCTGACAAATGGTTCTCCAGCTTCTGCCTGAAAACTTCCTTTGCAGGAGCACCTGCTACCTCCAAAGGCATCCCCTTCCACACTGGGACAGCTCTAAATATTAGAAAGTTTTTCATGACATCAGGCCTAAAGTGGCCACCTCGCAACTTTCTTCTGGCCAAACAAAACACATCAAATCCTTCTTGCACATGATAACCCTTTAATATTGGATGGCAAGCGATCATGTTCTCCTGGAGTCATCCTTTCTCCTGGCTAAAGATCCCAAATCCCATCAACAGATCCTCACATGACACAGCATGGAGACCCTTCACTACTCTTGATGTCCTCTATTAATGACCTTGGAGTCTTAGAGTCCAGTCATTCAACCAGTTCCAAAACCATGTAATCGTACTGTCATCTCATCTATTACACTCTATCTTTTCCCCAAGAACAGTATGAATTTAATCTCAAGTTTTGCTAAAATCCAGATAAACTCTATTCCCAGAATTCTCCTGATTCTGACGGTTTAGTAAATGTCAAAAATGGAGATCAGGTTAGTCAGGCTTGCCCTGTTCCTGAAAAGGCCATGTGCTGCCTATTTGTAATCACATCTTCTTTTTATGGATATTCATTAACTAGCTCTTTAATGACATTTTTTATGAATCATCAAATGAATCTGGCCAGGAATTGAAATTACATAGATAGGTAGATAGATAGATAGATAGACAGACAGACAGACAGATAAATAGCATTTATTCAATGCTTACCATGTTCTAGGCACTGTGCCAAGCATGGGGGATATGAACACAATAAAACAAGATGGTACCCACTCTTAACATGTTTACACTTCAACAGGAGGAAACAAAACATAAAAGGGAGTTAGAAAGCAAGGAGGAGATAGGAAGATGGCAGGAGAAAGGATATCCTCATGGGTACCAGACAACCAGAGCTAGAGTATAAGGAGAAAGTGCAGAGAGAGAGAGAGAGAGAGAGAGAGCAGCATGGCTGGGCCTTCTCATGATAGAGTGGTTCCAGGAAGTGACTAACCAATCATTGAGTCAAGTTCATTGGCCTAGAGTTTGAAAATTCTATTCTCTCCTTTAAAAAAAAAATTTGAGGATCATTTTTGCCTTTCTCCAGCACTGTGGTGTCTCCCCCCTTTCCACACAATCTTTCAAATATCACCATCAACAAACTAGCAAACACATCTGCCAGTTCTTTCAGCATCCAAAGATAGATTTCATTGAGCCACAAATGACTTGAATTCATTAGGAGAGCTAGGTGTTTCCTTACTCTTTATTTAGATATGGCATCAACTCCCTGTTACTTATTTTTTTTGTCCCTTCCAGCCCAGGGACCATTGTTAACAGAGAAGACTAAAACAAAGTGAGAGTTTTAGTAAGCTAGAGGATAATTATAGAGGTCTTTAAATAACTGGTCAAGGAGTTTGTATTTTATCCTACAGGAAAATAGGAGCCATGGAAGAATTTTTACCATGACGGTGACATGGATAATTGAAGCCAAAATACAATTTTCACAACTCTTTAAATTGACTACCAAGAGTGGTTTTTGACCTGGTTTATTCGGATAATTACTTCAACCTTCCATCTTGTGGGCACGTATAGTCAAATGCAATAAAGATCTTTCTCACTCATTAGATAGAGAGCTGAGATTGGAAGTCTTCCTCTGCACCTAAGGAGCATGGAACCTGAGATCTCCTCCTCTCTTCTAGAGGCCTTACCAGAGACAGGGAAACCAGAGTCACCTTCTTCCCCATAGATTAAACTGAAGCAACATTGCTGCCTATTGATTTTAATTTGCATTTTAAATGACCAGAGTCCCTCTGGGAAGATAACAAAGGTTCATTAGTATTTTAACATGCCATTTTCATTAATTATTTGAATGTGGAGCCAAATGATGAATCCCTAGTGGATAATCTGTGTGAATCATGCCTCCCTGGGCTGGTGGCCAGAGACTGTGCCCTTCAGCAAAGCTTAGGCAGAACAAGTTCTCTCTCTATTCAAGGAGGAAAGTGGGAAGGGACAGCTACCACTCATCAATCCACATCCCCTATTTCATCAGGCTCAATGCTCGGCTAGTGGGCAGGCCCAGGCCAAGCCAGGGGAGCACAGAAAATCAGAACTGGAAAGGGCCTCTGAGGTCACCTGAAGAGGAATGAGCAGACAAGTGGCATTTAAGACTTTGCTTCAAAATCAAAGGCATATAGGTGGCAGAGAGGACAGAGCCAAAACTTTGAGGTCAGGAAGATCTGACCTCAAACACTTATTAGCTCTGTGACCCTAGACAAGTCATTTAACCTGTCTATGCCTCAGTTTCCTCATCTAAACAATGAGGAGTTTGCAGCAAAAAGAGATAGAAGGAGAAATTACATTCAAAATGACTACAGAATATATACAGAAGCTATAATATGTGTGTATACATATATATATATATGCAGAAGCTATAAAGTATTTGGGAATGTAGCTATCAAGATGTATCCAGGAACTATATGAATCCAACTATGAAATACTCTTTGCAAAAATAAAGATGATCCTAATTAATTCAAGAAACATTAATTGCTCATGGACAGGTTGAGCCAATATTTTTAAATGGCAACACTGTATAAATTAATTTCCTTACTCAGTGCCATATAAAACTACCAAAGGACTATCTTTTTGTTGTCCAGTCATTTCAGTCATGCCCAACTCTTCCTGACCCCATTTGGGGTTTTCGTGGCAAAGATACTGGAGGGGTTTGCTATTTCCTTCTCCAGATCATTTTATAGATGAGGAAACTGAGGCAAACAGGGTAACATGACTTGCCCAGGATCACACAGCTGTTAAGTGTCTGAGGCTGGATTTGAAAACAGGGAGATGAATCTTCCTGACTCTAAGCCCAACACTCTCTCCCAATGAACACCCAGCTGGCCCAAGGACTATGTTATAGACCTAGAAAAAAACAATAATGAAATTCATATGGCAGAACAAAAGGTCAAGAATGTCAAAAGTAACAATGGAAAAAAATGGAAAGTGGGGTCTATCTTAAATTATACTACCAAGCAGTAATCATGAAAAAGATTTGGCACTGGTTAAAAAATAGAGAAGTTGACCAAGGAACCACATTAGGTATACAATATACAGGAGCAAACACAATAACTCTATCATCAATAAACCTAAACCCAAGCTGTTGGAGGAAGGACAAAAACTGAACAGTCTGGAAGAAATTCAGTTTAACTTCACACCATACCAGGATAAGCTCCATATGGATGCTTGACCTAGATATAAAAGTTCATACCAGAAACAAAGTAAAGAAGTGAAAAAAATTACCTTTCAGATCTATGGATGGAGGAAGATTTAATGACTATTAAGTGACAGAAAGGATCATACAAGATAAAACAGACAATTTTGATTATATAAAATTTTAAAGTGTTTGTACAAACATAATATAGTTAAAGTTAAGAGGGGCAATAGGGAAACGGAGGGGGAAAATCTTTGAAGCAAGTGTCTCTGATAAAGATCTCGTAACCAAGTTTTACAAGGAACTGATTTAAATTTATGAAACTTAGAGAATTTCCTCAATAGAAAAATGTTCAAAGGCTATAAACAGGCAGTTTTCAAAGGAAGAAATCCAAGCTATCAACAACTATATGAAAAACTGCTCTAAATTAATCATGATTGAAAAAAATGCAAATTCAATCAACCTTGTGGTTCCACTTCGTACCCATCTGACTGGCAAATATGGCAAAAGAGTAAAAACAAACAGATGTGGGAGGGTCTATAATAAGATAGGACCACTAGCGCTTTGATCCAACCAATGCACTGTGAATTGATATGGCCATTCTGGAAAGCAATTTGGAAATATACCCCCAAAGTTACCAAACTGGATCTACCCTTGACCCAGCTATACCACTATTAGGCCTATCCCCCAAAGAGTTCAAAGAAAGAGAAAAATTATCTATGTATACAAAAATATTTGTAGCAGTTATTTTCATAGTAGCCCAAAATTGGAAGCTAAAAAAAAACTGTCCTTCTATTGGGGAATGGCTAAACAAATTATGGTATATAAATTTTTGAAATATTATTGCAGGTTAAGAGATGACAAAATGAACAGTTTTAGAGGAAGACTAGGAAGACTGCTATGAAATAATGCAGAACAAAGTGATTAGAACTAAGAAGAATTATTTATACCATGACAAAATTATGGAGAAAAACAACTTTGAAAGACTTTAGAGCTCTAATCAATTCAAGGAAAAACTACAAGTTTGGAAGATGAAAGATGAAATATGCCACTCACCTCCTCCCAAAAGATGATGAACTTAAAATGAAAAGAGAAACATACATTATGGGGCAAGGCCATTGCAGGAATGTGTTTTGAGGGACTATGCATATTTATAATGAGAGTTGTTCTTTTTAAAATTTTTTGTTTCATTCAATAAGAGGAGGGTAGTGGGAGGGATGGGTTGTAAATGCATGTATAATAAATTAATTTTAAATAAAAAGAAAAATAAATAAAATAAGGGGGTTGGACTCAATGACTTCTAAGATCCCTTCCAGCTTTAATCCATAATCCTACGATGCTATGGGCACCAGTGAGGGAGAACCCACTACCTCCTAAGGCTGTCCATTCCGTTTGGGAACAGCTCTAACTATTAAAAAGTATTTTCCCCCTTATATCAATAATAGCTTATAATAACCAGCATTTATTGAGAGCTTTAAAGTGGTTTATAAATATTATCTCATTTGATCCTCACAACAACTCTGGGAAATAGCTGATATCATTGCTCCCATTTAACAAAAGGGGAAACTGAGGCAGACAAGTTCAGTGGTTACACAGCTAGTAAGTGTCCAAGGCCAGATCTGAACTCTAGTTTTCCTGAGGTCCAGTGTTCTATCCACTGGGCCACCTAATTGACAAAATCTATTCATCTCTAACTTCCACTCAGTGTTCCTAGTTCTAAACTAAAAAGTCCTACTTTCTTTAGGTAATCTTCGAATGTTCTGATGTCCAGGCCCCTCACCACCCTAGTTACCATCAGATTATCAACATTCATCTTAAAATTCAGTGGCTAGGAGAGAATTCAGTAGTCTGGATGTGATCAGACTAGGGTAGGGGACGAGGAGACAGATTCAAAAAAGTAACTTCATAAGGACAAGATGGGAAGATGTATAGTTAGACAGTAGTTTCTCTGGAAAATCTATGGGGCTTTCAGGGGACTGTAAGCTCCATATGAGTCAGCAATGTGCTGGGGCTGCCAAAAAAAGCTAATGCAATCTTGGGCTGCATTAAGAGAAACACAATTTCCAGGAATAGGGAGGTGTTAATCCCTCTGTGCTCTACCCTCGCCAAACCTCATCTGGAGTATTGCATTTATTGTAACATAAGAAAGAGATCTGGAGAAGGAAATTGCAAATCACTCCAGCATCTTTGCCAAGAAAACCCCATATGGGGTCACAAGAAGTTGGACATGACTGAACAACAAGAAGAAAGAGATGGGTAAAATAGAGTGTCCAGAGGAGAGCACTCACTATGGCAAAGGGCCCTGAGGGTCCATTTCACGTGAGGAATGAGTGAAGGAACTGGGCATGTGGGGAGGGGAGGGGTGCTTGGAAGACATGACAGATATTTTCAAGTATATGAAAGCTGTCCCAAAGAGCTGAGATTTTACTTACTCTGCTTGATCCAGAGAACAGAACAAGGAGTAATGTATGGACGTTACAAAGAAGAAAATTTAGGCTTGATGTCAGGAATAAAATTCCTAACAAGGAATGCGGTTCCAAAGTGGACTGGCCTGACTCGGAAGGTGGTGGGATCCTTCTCTTGGAGGTCTTAAGCAGAGGATGGCCTCTTATCAGTGATGATATGGTGGGGCTCCCTTCTGTGTATAGGTCAGACCAGAGAGAGTGATGAGGTCTCTTCCAATTCTAAAGTTCCTTGACCGTGATTCAGTGATTACCATTTTCCTCATTCTGAACACCTTGTTCTGTTAACATTGCCTGAGATCACAGTGTGCTTTTTTTGGTTTGTTTTTCACTCTGCCCTGTTTCTTCATCGGTGCTGGGAATTCCCAGTGTGGGTTTTGCCATTCCTTCACCTGTTACAGATGAGCAACTTTTCTGTAACCTATAATATCTACAAGTTGCCTGAGGAGCTGAGAACCTATATGATCTGCCTATGTCAGAGGTAAGATAAGCACAAACAATAGTCACAACATTTATATAGAGTTTTATACAGTGTTTATATAGTGTTTTAAGGTTTGCAAAGTATTTTTACAACTATGTTCTCACTTGATTCCTCAGAGAGGTAGAGGTAATAATGCTATTATTATCCCCATTTTATAGATGACAAAACTGAGGCAGACAACAATTAAATGACTTTCCAGGGGTCACACAGTTTCCTGTCTCCAAGACTGGATGTTTCTTCATTATGCCATTAAACACTGAGTTTGCAATCTCACGACTCCTAAACCTTTTTTCCATTGTCATCTTTATCAACTTTAAATCTTTATGAAACTGTTATGTGGCCACAAAGCCTCCATTCAGTGCCTATGACGTTAATTATTGGATAACAGACAGACCACTTAATGGTGGGCATTATTCAGCTCCGTCTCTTTAGGGTCTGCCCATCATTCTAAGCAGTTAAGTTATTTTTAGCTACTGGCTTTGATAATCTGCTGTCTGCCTGTACAGAGTCCTTCATTAAGACATGCCGTCAAGAAACAGCCCTAAGTGAACACCCCACACGTGGCCACCAGGCCAGCAGGGAAGTCAAAACCTGCTCTTTGGAATCCATCAATCCCTTCTTTTCTAGATGGTTTGTCTGCACTGATGGTGCCATGCATAGAGCACTAGGCTTGGAGTCAGGAAGAGCTCAGTTCAAACATGCCTCAGACATCACAGCTGTGTGACCCTCGGCAAGACTCTGAACCTTTATTTGCCTCAGTTTCCTCAACTGTAAAATGGGGATAATGCCTATATCCCAGGGTTGTTGTGAGGATCAATGAGAGTATACACATGTCAAGTGCTTAGCACAGTGGCCGGCACCTAGATGAGACTTAATAAATGCTTGTTTCCTTCCTTCCTTTCATTTTCTGCAGAGCTGTGGCTTCCCTGATCTCTCTGTCTCTGTCTGTCTCTGTCTCCATCTCTCTGTCTCTGTCTCTCTCTGTCTCTCTCTCTGTCTCTCTCTGTGTCTGTCTCTCTGTCTCTCTGTCTCTTTCTGTCTCTCTGTCCCTCTGTGTCTCTCTGTCTCTCTCTATCTCTCTGTCTCTGTCTCTGTCTCTCTGTCTCTCTCTCTGTCTCACTGTCTCTGTCTCTCTGTCTCTGTCTCTCTCTGTCTCTCTGTCTCTCTCTGTCTCTCTGTCTCTCTCTGTCTTCTCTCTGTCTCTCTGTCTCTCTCTGTCTCTCTGTCTCTCTCTGTCTCTGTCTCTCTCTGTCTCTCATTCTGTCTCTGTCTCTCTACCTCTGTTTCTCTCTCTGTCTCTCTGTCTTCTCTCTCTCTGTCTCTCTCTCTGTCTCTCTATCTCTCTGTTTCTGTCTCTCTGTCTCTGTCTCTCTGTCTCTCTGTCTTCTCTCTCTCTGTCTCTCTCTCTCTGTCTCTCTGTCTCTGTCTCTCTATCTCTCTGTTTCTCTCTCTGTCTGTCTCTCTGTCTTCTCTGTGTCTCTGTGTCTCTCTGTCTCTCTGCCTCTGTCTCTCTGTCTCTCTCTGTCTCTCTCTCTGTCTCTCTCTCTGTCTCTGTCTCTCACTCTGTCTCTGTCTCACATCCAATCCCATCCCCAATCACAGGACAGCTCTGTACTTATGGATTATTGCTGCAATTTTCTGATTCTATGAATATCTGTGGATCTGTGATTTCATCAGTGTGAAGAACTTCCAGCATGAGAACTCTCTCCACCTAGCAGAAAAGGCCGAGAGAACTGCCCAGACACATAAAGATTAAAAGAGCTGCTCAGAGTCCCACAGCTAATGAATGGCTCAATTCTAAGCCCAGTACTCTATCCACTAATGCCATACTCAACCTGGCTTTAAATTTTCTGGATGAGTTTCTGCTGAATTCACGGAGATTATAATAGCATAGATTTAGAGGTTATCTAGGCCATCTCCTTCATTTCACAGATGATTAAATTGAGGCCTAAAGAAGTTAAATAATGTTCAAGGTTATATAGGTATTAAGCAACAGCGGTTGGATTTGAACCCAGGTCCTCTGACTCTTTCTGCTATTCCCTGCTACCTCCTGAGTTCCATAAGCAATGGGAAAGTAAGTAGCCCTGACCTGCCTGGATTATCACGATACTCAGCTTTGCTTTGCCCTTTGGACACATTATAGGGTTCTAATCACCACCTGGACCACATGATCATCTCTACCCCCTTTTCCCCCAAATGGCTTCTTGACTAAGGTCTCATAAGCTCAGATCCAGCTCCCCTGGACCCAGGGCTGTCAAAGCTGCACCATGGTGACCATACAAGGGGATGATCTAAGTCAAGGGTTCTTAAAATCCCTACTATGTGCCTGCCGCTGGGAATACAAAGAAAGGCAAGAGACGGTCCCTGCCCTCAAGAAGCTCACAATCTAATGGGAGAAACAACATGCCAACAACATTGTACAAACAAACTCTATACAGGATAACTAGGAAATAATCCACAGAGGGAAGGCACCAGCATTAAGAGGGATCAGGAAAGACTTCTGTAGAACATGGGATTTTAATTGGTACTTTAAGGAACTTGGGGAAGCCAGGAGGAAGAGGAGGAGATGAGGAGAGAGTGCATGACCAGCATGGGGGACAGCCAGAGAAAATGCCTGGAGCTGAGAGATGGGATGTCTGGTTAGAAGAACAGCCAGAAGGCCAGTGCCACTGGGTAAACCAGTTGAGGGGGAGAGGTATAAGATGGAAAGATATGAAGGGCAGCTAGGTAGTACAGTGGATAGAGCGTCAGCACTGGAGTCAGGACCTGAGTTCAAATTCAGCCTCAGATACTTACTAGCTGTGTGGCCCTGGGTAAGTCACTTAACCTCAACTGCCTCCCCCAAAAAGAACTATATGGAGGAGGGATTATGAATGACTTTGAACATCCACTAGAGGATTTTATATTTTAATCTTAGAGGTGATAGGGGGTCCAATCTCACAGATCCCTTGACATCTATTCACAGACTCCCTAAAATCTAAAGACTCCAGGTTAAGAACTAAGCAACTTACGTGTCTTATTTGCTAGAGAGAATCAATGTCACTGGCTACTCTTCCGGTGCATGGCAGCCCTTAATTCCAAATGTAATGACTTTTCCATTGATTTTCAAAGCACTATTTTTTCACGGAGGAAGATTCCAGTTCCCTGGCTTTCAATAGCCCCTGATGAATGTCCCCCCCCCCCCCCCACCCTTCAGGCACAGTGCTGTGCCTACACAGTAATTTCCATCCTTGCATTGCTTCGGTGCAGTCATAAGCTGTCTCCACCTGAGCACTGACTTCTCCGTACACTCTGCCTTTGTATTAGAGGCAGAGCTGGCCATCCACCAGCTAATCCTTCACTGGAAAGGCTGGTTTGACGTGTGTTCTGGTGTATGGGCATGATGGGAGTTACCATTGCCCACCTCAAAAGTGAACAGAGGCTCACTTTGAAAAAATAAGTCTTTTTTCTCCCTCAGAAACAGTTGCATTTTCCAAACAACAGAGGAGGATGTGAGCAAACACTTAACAATACCAGCTACCTCATGGCTGTCGAGAAGGTAAGATGTACTGCATTCTATAAAGGGTTCTGGAAATCCAGGATTTCAGAGGACTTAGAGCAATCCCCTGACAAGAGACGTGAGTGGATAAAGCCAGATGCATCTCCCAGAAACCAACTTCCATTTCAGAGAGGTTAGTCTTCTGGGACACTGGGCAGGAGCCAGAAGCATTTTTTGCTGAGGAGCTGGTGAGCTTGTGCTGAGCCCTCAAGCAAGGCCCGATCCAAGTGGCCCCACCAAGCTTCTGTGACTGTGAAAACTCTCAGGCCTGGGACTTCATGGGTTCTCTAAGCTAGAAGGGCCCTCAGAGGTCAGTTAGTCCAAGCTGTGTCTGACCAGCACTAGAAATAACACCCCCAACCAGTGTGGGGCAGGAGAAAGAGCTCAGAACTTGAAAAGCAAAAGTTGGAGCCCTAGGCCCAGAGTTTGAATCTGTGTGACCTAGGACAGAGCCCTTAACCTTATCCCTTAGGCCTCAGTCTCCCTATCTCTAAAATGAGCAGGTTGATTCTTATTGTGTAACCTCAAGAAATTCCCCTGACTCTGGGTCTCAGTTTCCTCATCTCTAAAAGTAAGATGATGCTTATTGTCCTACCCCACTCCCCAACCTCCCCTAGCACATGGAGCCTATCAGGGCTGGATAACCATATGCTGGCAGTCTGTGCATCTGCAAAGAACTTTGCAGACTTAAGAAAGCTTACATCATTAGGAGAGATGAACACAAGTACAATATATGAAAACCTACTCTTGTATCTATGTAATAGGGACAGCTGACACTGATCTGATACTTTAATTTTGCAGTACAATTGACATGCACAATTTCATGGAAACTTCAAAACAACCCCATGACAGTTGCAGAGCCTCCATCAGCCACAAGCATGCCCGTTTTTTGCAGATGAGGAAACTGAGGCTCAGAGAATGACCTATCCATAGTCACACAGCCAGCAAATATCAGAGGATTTGCTCCCATGGCTTCCTGACTCCAACTGACTTCTTTCTACTATTTCACATTTTCTCACGGATATGTGAGATATGGATATTCACACACACACACACACACACACACACACACACACACACACTTTTCCCTTGGAGTTTTTCTCTAGTGCAGAGATTCTTAACTTTTTGTATATCATAACTTCTTTAGCAGTCTGGTGAAACCTATAGACTTCTTTCAGAATAATGTTTTTAAATGCATAAAATAAAATACATGGGATTACAAAGAAAACCAAGTGTATTAAAATGTGCTTATAAAAAAATTTAAGTTCATGGATCCCAGGTTCAGAATCACTGCTTTAGTACCAAATAAAGTTTATCAAATCATAAATTTACACCTGAAAGAATTATCAGAGGTGATCTGGTGTAGTCTACCTCTTCCTGTTTAGAGATAGGAAACTGAGGTCTAGGAAAATTAAGTAATTAGCCCAAGTTTACTTAGGAGGGAGCTCCCTCAGAGCAAGCTCCTTCCTTCCTTCCTTCCTTCCTTTCTTCCTTCCTTCCTTCCTTCCTCCCTTCCTCCCTTCTTTCTTTCCTTCCTTTCCTCTCTCCCTTCTTTCCTTCCTTCCTTTCTTTCTTCCTTCCCTCCTTCCTTCCTCCCTCACTTCTTTCTTTCCTTCCTTCCCTCTCTTCCTTCTTTCTTTTCTTCCTTTCTTTCTTCCTTTCTTTCTTCCTTCCTTCCTTCCTTCCTTTCTTCCTTTCTTTCTTTCCTTCCTTCCCTCTCTTCCTTCTTTCTTTTCTTCCTTCCTTCCTTTCTTTCTTTTTCTTTCTCCCTCCCCTACCTCCTCCATCCTCCTTTCCCTTCCCTTGCCTTCCTTTGCCTTCCCTTGCCATCATTGGAAATCATAGGTCTAACCATTTTTCTCCATGCATTTGTCATATAATTTCGTATATTCTCGTTATCTGTTTGTGTCCACTTCTCTTATCAGAATGTTAATACCCAGGGAGAAGGAGAGGTGTCTTATGTTAACTTTGTATCTCCCTCAGGGCCTCCTGCCATGTTCTGCTCTCTGAAAATACTTCATAATGTTTGTTGAATTGTTTATTGAGTTAGAACAGCATTGCCTTACAGTGGCAAAACTCAAGCTGAAGTCCCAGCCCTGACTCTGATTAGCAGTATCAACTCATAAAACAGAGAGACACAACAGAAGGAAAATTAGTTTAAAGAAAGCCAAACAATTTTTAAATTTATCGATCAGTTTTATTGATTTTTTTATTCTTCTTTGTCTTTAAAAAATACTATTTGTTATATGGCATGGCTCTCTGGGAGAAGAGGAGAAGGGGAGGAGGGAGGAAATTATGATGATGTACAAAAAGCAAAAGATATCAATAAAATTATTTAAAACAAAACAAAACCATTTACAACCATAGGAAAGAAAGCTGGAACTCACTAACAGTAAGAGAAATGCAAGCCACAACAACTCTGAGGTTTGCTCTCACCCCAGCAAATTGGCAAAAACCATAAAAGAAAAGAATTACTAATATTGAAGGGGCAGTGGATAGAGTACCCCACCTGGAGTCAGGAAGACCTGAACTCAAATCTGGCCTCAGGCACTTATTAACTGTGTCACCTTGGGCAAGTCACTTAACCCTGTTTGCTTCAGTTTCCTCATCTGTCAAATGAGCTGGAGAAGGAAATGGTAAGCCACTTCAGCATCTTTGCCAAGAAGACCCCAAATGGGGTCATGAAGAGTCAGGTAAGACTGAAATGACTGAACAACAACAATGCTGGAGGGGCTGTTAGAAGATAGTCATACTAATGAATTGTTGGTGGAGCTATAAATCAGTACAACCATTTTGGAAAGCAATTTGGAATTGTGAAAATTAAATGACTAAAATGCCCATGCCCTTTGACCCATATATACCATCACTAGGCTTTTACCCCAAGGAATCCATTAATAAGAAGAAAGTCTCTAAGAAAATTAAATATACAGTGCCTAAAACAACATGGAAAAAAAACAAGAAAAAAAATTCAAAAGTAAATATTGCAAAGTTATAAAGAGTAAGCATGGCTCAAAACTTCCACCTGACTTCTTTGCAGAGGTGGGAGCTTCAAAAGTGCTGTGCACTGCATATGTTTTCTAACTTTTTCAATGAATTGTTTTATTATACCAATTTTTCCTCTTTTATCTTTTTGTCTTCAAAAATGCTATTTATTTTGTAAAATGGCTCTCTGTTAGAAGGAAGGGGAAGGACACTGGGGGAAACTATAATTAAGTGTATTCAAAAGAGAACAATAAAAACTTAATTAAAACAAAGCTAGATGAGAGACCAACTATGCAAAGCCATTCCAAGCACATTTAAGGATGAAACTGGACAGAGGTCAACAAATCCAAAAAAGATGGAAAAATCTGCAAAAGTTTTTACAACCAGCTTTTTTCATCATCTAGGACAGAAAAGCAACATAGAAAAGGGTACCAAATTTGGAGGCATCAGACCTCAGGTGCTGGCTCTGCTACTCATTACCTCTGTGACCTTGGACAAATAATTTCAAAATCACTGGAGTGCTTTCCAGCTCTCAGTTGATGATCCTAAATTAAATCTAATAAAATATAGTTGTCATTCTTACATCTCAGTCCCAAATGTACTTATGGAATAGGGAGGAATGGCACTGAAGAGAACAAATATGGAAAGAGACAGCTAAGTTAGACCACACATACATAAAGGAGATCTGTTGTGCAGGTGAATACCATTGTAAGATCATTGAGAGATTGATTGACAAAGGATCTGAGGGAGAGGAACCTATCAAAGATAGAGAAGTCTCAGACTCTATTACTAGCAACCCCCAAAAGGTGACAGAGAGGACATCAACAATGACTGGTTTCTTTGCCTACTTTTCATCTATATACAATATTTATTAAAATAATATTAATATTATGCATATTAAAATAGTATGCATATATGGAAGCCATACTTGATTGTGAAATTTATTATTAACTAATAGTTAAGAGTTTTAGTAATCACTATAACTAGTTTCTAGGGTTTATATTTGGATTTATTTTGTATGGATCTTGGTAGAAAAGTTTGTAAGAGACTTTATAGGAGACTGTGCACATAACTGAGACTGGACCTGACTCTTGAAGAAGATAAAAAAGATGGCAGGAGAATGATTCAATTTAGTCAGGAGATGTTTTTCCTAGCACGAGTCTCTCCAGTAAATGGGGAGTATCTGGTTGGGGACTTTCCAGATAATGTTGAACTCTGTATTTTCCTTGTTATTATAAATTCTGAAGACTCCCCCCTTTTCTTTCCAAGTCAGCATAATTATGGGCCAATCACAGTCTGAGTTAAGTTGGCACCACTAGACCTTATGTAACCAAACTGCATAAAAAGCTGCCTGATTGTAAGGTATATCTTTGGTCACTGAGGAGCCACTGACCTCAATTGCTAGCTTTGCCAATAAATAGATTATGCTTGGACTTTTGGCTCAGTTTCTCTTCATCACAGATTTTTATTGTGACATGATGCAGGTATTAATGGAGAGAAGGCGGTCTTTAGCAGCTGATACTCCAAAGGAGACTACTTTGTTTTTTAGACTGGGTCTCTCTATCTCACTCAGGCTGAAAATGCAATAGCCACTCATTGACCCAATCCCACTACTCATCAGCATGAAAGCTTTGACCTGTTCAGTTTCCAAAGTGAGCTGATTGGCCCCTCCTTAGGCAGCCTAGTGCCCCTCCCATTCCTGGAGGATCACCACACTGGTGCGGACATCTGTTAGACTTTGGCCCTACTGTAGCTTAAAACTGGGCTCAAACCATCAGCTTGCTCAGTAGCACAGATCACAGGCATGTACCACCATGCCCAGATTGAGCACATTTTTCATAAAATCTCAGAAGCCTCAGCAGCCATCTATATAACTTGGACACAAAAGAAATCTGTAACATAAGATACCTCATATAATCTCTGCTTGAAGACCCACAAGGAGGGGAAGCTACCACCTCTTGAGACAACCCATTTCACTTTGGGAAAGCTCCAGGTATTAGGAAGCTTTTCCTGACATCACATCTACTCTAGGCTCTTTGCAACTTCTACCCTAGGCTCCTGGCTCTGCCCGATGAAGCCAATCAATCAATATTTACTAGTGCCCACTATGCACCAGGCCTTGTGCTAAACCCTGGGGATACAGAAAAGACAAAAGACAGTGCCTACCCTCAAGAAGGTTACAATCTAAAGGGGGAGAAATATTGGAATTATCAGAGTTGAAGTTAGAAAGGCCTGGGTTCAAACCCTGCCTCTGACACCATGCGCAAATCACTTCACCTCTCTGGGCTTCAGTTTTCTCATCTGTAAACTGAGACAGTTTGATTCAATGGCCTCTAAGGTCCCTTCCAATTCTAAATCATGATCCCATGGATGGTTCAGCCAAGAACGGAGTGTGGGTTTCCCCTCCCCCCCTCCAAAACCAATCCCAGTAGGGTTGGGGTTGAAAGAAGCCACCCACATTTCTTAGTTGTTGAAATGATGGCCAGCTTATGCAAGCCAGGATGCAACACTAGACTCCATTACCCACAGGGCTGGCATTGATGGCTACACTAAAGTTTTAATGAAGAAGCTAAACATGGTAAACTCTGAGTCAGAAAACAGACTTTCCTTTTTATCAAAGATCTGTAGAGGCCCAGTTGGGCATCTGTCTTTATCACTGAAGATGACTTCCCCCTGAGTTTCTTGGCAATTTAATCAGAAGCTGATAAGGCCCCATGAAGGGCATGAGCAGGTCCTTGACAGGAGCAAGCAAGATGGATGGAGAGAAGAACCAGTTCAGGCTGGATTTTCACCCTCCCCAGATACACCCAGAGACTTGAAAGCACATACTCTGTCTCTGAGGAGCAAGTGGTTAGTGAGCTAGCAAATAAGAGTCCAAAAAACATTTATTAAGCTCAGACTACGTGACAGGCGCTCTGCTCACCTTATTAATAGAGGTTGCTGGTTCCAGCCCAGTCAGAGGACAGAGCCCTTTGGAGGCAGTGTGGTGTAATAGAAAGAACCCTAGACTAGGAAGCAAGAGATCTCCTTCAAGAGGCCTTTCCTGATTCCTCCATTTGTTAGTATCCACTCCAAATCGGTCGATCAACAAGCATTTCTTTTTCATGCCTTCTGTAAGCCAGGAACTATGATAGCCTTTGGGTGTACAAGGACAAAAATTGTAAGCCTCAAGGTTACATTCCACTGGGGGAGACAACGTGTACACAGAGAGAGAGAGAGAGAGAGGGCAGATTCTGGCACTAACACCCCCAAATCCCTCTCAGACTGGCAGGTTGGGTCCCTAGAGAAAGACCAGACTATTGGTCTGCTCAGAGGTCTAGGCTAGAGAGGCTTCAGAGATTGGGGGTGATTTTTCTAATACCATAACTCATAAGCCCACCACTGTCACTCCTTCATTGATAATACATTAATATCAATTATCCAGTGAGACTTAATTAGCTTTTATAAATGAATTTTTACTATGGTAGTATAATTTTTTTAATTGGTAAAAACAAATAGTACCCCCCCAGGGGGCACACTCTCCCACAAGTATATACATACTTCAGAGGAGTAGTTAGAGCACATGATAAGACAAAGATGGTAACTCAGACCTCCTTTGCTGTAAGTCTTTTTGCCCCCCTTAGGGTATGGTGAACCTTTCTGTTCAGTTCTTTATAGAATCCAGAAGCTGCCTGAGAGCTCCTAAATCCAAACACAAATTCTAGAAAAAGACATGCATTTAAAATATAACAAAGTAAGATAAACTGTGATCTTGGAAATCTGCACATGTCTTGTGATAAAGTGTTCGAGGGATCTTAGTGACTGATAAGGAATTTTGAAAATTGGAGCATTAGACAGCAAGAAAGTGTCAGTCAAGAGTGACAGGGATGCTGCTGAATGCTAGCCTGTTTGGCTTTGTAAAATTCAACTAACTCCTCAAACATTTACTATGTAAGTGCCTCCAATGTGTCAAGCACTGTGCTAGAAGCTAGAGAAACAAATGCAAAAATAAAACAGTCCCTGTCCTCAAACAGGATGAATTCTACAGAAGGGTGGAGTAGGAGTAGGATACAACACGTATCCAGATAAGTAACTAGAAAGTGTATACAAAGTTGTTTGGGGAGTTGGGGAACAAATGCATGATTTCCTCTGTGGAAGGAACTCCCAATGAAAAAACTCACTATTCCAACAAAGAGAATCACCTGCCCTACAATTTATCATCTTAGGGAATTTCTTGGGTCACTAAGACCAAGTACCTGCCCAGGGTCACACAATCAGCGTGTATCAGAGGCAAGACTTCAGCCCAGATCTTCCTGGGTCCAGTGTGGGTTGTCTATTTACTCTGCTGTGCTGCCTCTCAAATATAAAATTACAAAAAGTAATTTTTAAGAAGGAAAGAATGCTAGTAACTGATGGAATAGAGAAAGAGATCAAGAAAAGTCTCAGGTAGGAGGTGGCATGTAAACTATGCTTTAGTGGAAAGTAGGGATGCCAGTAGATGGATGGATGGATGGATGGATGGGTGGATGGGTGGGTGGAAAAGCATTTAGTAAGTGCTTACCATGTACCAAGCACTGTGCTTGCTACATGTTGAAGATGCAAACAGAAAAGAGAAAGTCTCTTCTATCAAAGACCTCACATTCTAATTGAGAAAGACAACACAAATAGGAGGAAGCAGATACAGGGCAGATGAAAAGTCCCAAATGTACTAAAGGTGCATCAGAAGATTCCAAAATGTAGAAGAGAGAAAAGAGTACATTTCAGAGCTGGAGGAAAAAGGCAGAAAGACAAATGATTCAGTGGCATGCATGGGGAACAGGTAGCTGGCGAACTTTGACTGGCCAAAGTGTGACTGAAAAGAGTAACGTGAAATAATACCGTAAAGATCTGTGGGAAGCAGACTGTGGGGGCCCTCAAACATTAGGCTGATGACTTTGCATTGATCTTAGATTCAATAGGGAGGCATTTATGACTTTTTTGAGCAGGAAAGGAGCATCACAAGTCAGATCTGTGTTTCAGGGGTAACATATGGGTGGATCTTGACAAGACGGACAGGGGAAGAGGATGGTTGTGCACTTAGAGCTTCAAAACAGATTTGAGGCTCTTTATGAATAGAAGAAAACTAGATGCTCTGAGGAGAAAGAAGTTCACCCAAGTATGATGTAGCAAAGCCACAGAAGACACCAGGTGAGAGATCAGCCGATAAGGAACAGAGTGGTAGTAGTAGCAGTAGCAGTTGTAGTAGTAGCAGTAGTAATAGTAGGAGGAGGAGGAGGAGCAGTAGCAGCAGCAGGAATAGTAGCAGTAGCAGTAGCAGTAGCAGTAGCAGTAGTAAGAGAAGTAACAGTAGTAGTAGTAGTAGTAGTAGTAATAGGAGCAGCAGCAGTAGTGGCAGCAGCAGCAGCAGTAGAAGTACTAATAGTAGTAGTAGCAGCAGCACCAGCAGTGGTAGTGGTGGTGGTAGTGATGGTGGTGGTGAGTGAGTGAGTGATTTGTTTGCATATTGCCCCCCTTTAGACTGGAAACTCATTGAGGGCAGGGACTGTCTTTTGTCTCTTCTTGTATCCCCAGAATTTAGCACAGTGCCTTACACATAGTAGCATTTAAATGTTTATTGATTGATTTACTGATTGATGAACAAGGAACTCACCAACTAACAAAATTACTAAACTAGTAGATAAGGGGAATAATTTAACTATTGTATACCTAGATTTTATCAATGCTTTGGATTAAGCATGTCATATTCTTGTGGAGAAAATGGAGAGATGTGAATTAGATGATAAAAATTAAATTGATACAGAACTGGTTAGATGGCCTGCTCAATGAATGGTTGAAATGATGCAATATTGACATAGCAAGAGGTCTCCAGTGGAATACCACATGTATTCTTATGCAGTTTAACATTTTTATCAGTGACTAAGATAAAGGTATATACATCAAATCTGCAAATAACACAAAGCTGTGAGACATAACCAATACATTGGATGACAAGAGCAAAGATCCAGTAGGACCTTAACAGGCTAGAGCTATGAGCTGAATCTAACAAAATGACATTCAGTTAGAATAAATGTAAAATCCAACACAGATACAAAAAACCAACTTCATGAGTATATGATGTTGAAAGCATGAATAGAAAGCAGATGTTCTGAAAAAGATCATGAGCTTGGCTGGTCCTTAAGCTCAGTTTGGGTCAACCATGTGATTCACTGGCCAAAAAAAAAAAAAAAAACACAAATGTGGCCCTGGGCTACATTAAGAGGAAGATAACTATCCAGGAAGAGCATCTTCCTGAGCTCTGCTCTCATATTCATTTGAAGCGTTGTGTAAAATTTTGGATGCCACGGTTTAAGCAGGACATTGAGATGTTCAAGATTATCCAGAAGTAAGCATCAAGGATGGTGAAGAACCATGAGTCCATGTCAGATGTGGATTGGCTGAAGAAAATGGGCACATGTAGCTGAAGAAAGGAAATTTCAGGGTAAGGAGGAGGATGGACAGGAAAGGTCTCTGCAAGTATCTGAAGTGTTTTTTGTGGAGAAAGGATAAGACTTGTTCTTTTTGATCAAGGAAGTTTAAGGAAACCAATTTAGACTGAACATCAGGGAAAACTGCCCAACCATTAAAGCTGTCTAAAAGTGGAGTGAGTTGCCTCTAGAGGTGGTGGGTCCCCCTTCCTTGGTGGTCTTCAAACAGAGACTGGATGGCTACTCATTAGTAGGCTCCACCTTAAAGGTGGAGATTCCTTATATGAAGAGGTTGATCTAGCTGGCCACTGAGATCCTTCTAGTTCTCAAATTGAGTGATTCTGTGATCATGGCAAGAGACCTATGGAGGAGAAACAGGGAGTTATGTCAGAGCGTATGACACAGAAGATTCAGTGAAAGAGACAGAGGGGAATTAGTCACAGCAATAATCAGGGTTCAGGAGTTCAGGGTTCAGCACTGCCAATTAGCTGCAAGATGGTGAATTTTTTTCAGCCACAGCAGCTCATAAAGAT